>NC_056733.1:1688879660-1688964660 GCF_019279795.1 Protopterus annectens
GGTAACAGACACAATCAGTTAGGATGGGAAAATATTAGTCATAGGTTCATGGGTTGACGGCTAATTTGGATACCCTTTGTGAGTCTTGAACCCTGCACCTTGTGTTTGTAAGGCAAACACCTTACCCATTAGGCCACCCTCCTGCATAAAGTCATAAAGAAAAATATTGGATCGTCCATTTGGGAGCTTTGTTTCCACCTGGTCTCAATGATCATCTATAAGTAAGCAGTATTTACTTAGAATATCTCATAATTTTTGGGAAATATCATTGTAATATGAATTTCTTATAATTACAAACCCTTATGTGACATTATGTCATACTGCTACATAATGATTTCTGATACTGTATTCAGCTTCAGGTTTATATTTTTGTTCACAAATATTTAGTATTATAACTGTCAGTTTGTCATTGTTACACATTTATTCATTTATCATCAGTGTTTTCATATCCATATTTATGCATCATATGAACACTGTTTGATATATTTTTTATCTTTATTTTTGTGTATTATCATTGCCCACGTTCCGACTCATGAATTATTCTATATTGGGAACATACCAAGAATGTCTATTGGCTGGGTTACAACAGAAATAAACCATTGTATGCTGGTAGTAATTTTGGCTTTTTTGACTCTCACTGAAGAAGGCAGTTGCCGAAACTAGTTTGAGAGTTTAGATTTTTCACTATTGGGACTTTATTAAGTCCTTGTTTGATTTTGAATAATAAAATTTAACTACGTGGAACTTCCTTTGCTGGCCTCTTGTGTTTGAGTTACTGATGGAACCCACACTGTAAAAGTAGCTGACTCCAAATCCAGCTCCAGACAAGTGACAAGTGGAGTACCTCAGGGTTCAGTCCTGGGACCACTCTTGTTTGGCATCTACTTCTCTGAAGTACAGGCCAACACTAAGGGACTCTGGCTAACAAAGTCTGCAGATGACTGCAAACTGGGAGCCATTATTGAATCCCCAAATGATGTGGATACTCTACAAAAGGGCCATACAGAAACAGATGCTTGGTGCCAGAGCCTTGGGCTCAAGCTCAATGTCAAGAAATGTATAGTTACCAGAAACCAGATCGGTTTCCTTTTTTTTGGAGAAGAGCATTTTGGTTCTATTTGGGATGGCACGATTCATGCACAAATGGATGTGCTCATTCAGTGCCTTAGTGTAGGATTCTGCAGTCAAACTTTCAGATCCCATCTGCATGGGTGTCATGAATTTGTCACTTCTGACTTGAGTATCATGAATTTGGCTTTGGAGAAGTTTTTTAAAGAGGTTTCCTTACTGGGGGGTGGGGGTGGAATGTGGATGTCAAGAGTGATTTGCTTATGGTCAGACCTGACCAATGAGGGGGTGACCACTGGTGTGGAGCATCTATCTCCCATGTTAGTAATGACCAGGTCTAGGATATTGGAGCCCCTGGTGGGAGAATGGATTAGGTGATCCAGGGCATTGGAATTTATGAATTCCAAGAACCACTGGGAAAAGGATTTGGTACCCGAGTAGTTTTCCCAGTTAATGGCAGGGTAGTTGAAATCACCCAGTATTAGGGTGTTTGGTTGTATCTTAATATATTCCAGTATGTTTAGCAAGGTGTATTGAGAATCTTGGGGCATGGTGGGGGATCTGTAGCAAGCTGCAGTTTGGATTGAAGTCTTACCTAGTGTTAGTTGCACCTGGAGAATTTCAGATGCATTGTGTTGGGCAACTAGCCTGGAGGTGTGAATATCCTTGGTGAATATGGACACTCCTCCACCTTTAGTGTTTCTGTCTTGGTTTTGTGGCCAAAACTTGTGGGAAGAGTTGTAGCCTAGTATTGCAGGGATGCTCTCTGGAGCCTTGAACCAGGTCTCATTTACTGCACAGATATCAATGTTCTCCATTTTTAGGAGTGCCTCGAGAGAGTGCATTTTGAGGTTTAGACTTCTAGCATTGCGTAGCAGTACCTTCAGATTTTGCATGTTTGTATCTGTTATGGTGGTGGTTTTATCCTTTGAACTTTGCCTAAAAAGGCACTATATGGGGTGGCAAGAGTTTTAGCCAGTAACCTGAATCCTAGGGGTGACAAGTGCAAACCATCTCTGGCAAAGCATTGTGGTTTGTTGATCATGTCTTTCAAGGCAGACAGATACTGGATCCCCTTTGTATGACACCAGAAGCTTAGCCAATTGTTTAAGTCAATCATTTTGTCCTTAAACTGTGGTATCATTCTGGGCGAAGGCAGGATGCTACTCAGGGCTAGGGTCATACCTGCCTGGGTCACATGATCCAAGAGCTCTTCCATGTCTGTTTTCATGTAGTCCAGGGAGGTATGTCTCAAGTCATTCACTCCAGAATGTACAATGACAGAGTCTTATTTGTACTTGTGGAGTGACTTGAGTGCATGCGTTATGTGGTGGATCCTGGCACCCGACAGGCAGCTGACTGTAATTTTCTCCTTTTTCAGCCTGGTGAGTGGGACATCAGTGTGCCTGACTATAGAGTCACCTATGACTAAAGTGTTGGGTACATTGTCTTGCCTTAGGGGCTGTTGTTGGGTGGCACACTGGTGTTGTGAGCTATGTGTCACTTTGGTTGTGACTGGTGTTTGTTTGCATTTCAGCTTCGGAGGTCCTTGTTGCTTGGGCAGGTTAATGTTAAGGGCCTCTGTATATGTGGGTTTAGTGTTGCTATGTGTGGGTGTTGATGTTGTGGGTTTTGAAGGTCTATGAGTTGCTTGAGGTGTAGTGCAGGTGTTAACCTTCTCCTCTTGACTGTCTAGCACAATCTTGGCCGGAGAGAGCTTTGCTTCCAATTTGGCTATGTAAGTGCACTTCTCGCAGGTTGTAGTGTTGGGTGGTAGGAGGAAAGGATTGGCTGTGTACATGAGGCAGTTGCTGCATTGTCCCAGTATGCCCAGATTCACCAGATGCATAGGTGAAATCACCGGAAGCTGACCCTTGGACATGCCTGTTTAGGTACTTTTTATGTAACGTGTAAGAGCTTTTTCCCCTTACCTTTGCCAGGTACTTTGCAATTATATGCTGTTTAGTGCCTATGATTAATTTCTCCTTATTGATGAGGAGAGTTGAGTGCTTGTATCAGTTTCAGGCTTCCTAGTGCTTTCCAGCAGTTTCTAGAGCAAGTGCTAATCACAGGGGTTCAGATTTTAGTGCTACTACTGAGAAACCAGCTAGTTCTAAAAGGAAATTTGAAGAGCAGACTTTCTGACACCTGGAATAGTTTAACTGTAGCCTCCCAGTGCTGCACGATGCAAAAAATGTGCAAACACATGTGTTTTTAAGCCAGAAAGTTGAAAGGGATAGAAATCAGCCCAAAAGGCTAATAAAATTACAATTTCAGAGCTGGAAACCACTCCTCTAGTGTGAGATAGGCAGTACAATGCTCACCACTCCCACTGGTAAGCCGTAGGACTTCCCTCTACCACAGCAAGGTCTGGATAGCTCTGAACACAGAAAATAAAGTCCTGAGACAAGCAAAGCCTGGGATATGGACTGGCTAGGAAAGCTAGGAAACGAGCAAACAAGATAGTATTTATTTATTTTTTTTGTTAAAACAGGCTAAACAATGCAATAATACAGTAAATAAACACAGAAAAGGCTAACAAACTTGAATGTGTAGTCCTAAACAGTAAATACAATTAAAACTCTACAAAATTAGCAATGTAAAACTTTTTAAATGAAGCAAGGCAAGTGCACAACTGAAAAATGAGTAATATAGCAGAATAAGTAGCTAGTCTACATATACAGATAAGTCTATATATACAGAAAAGCAGCTAAAACACACAAACAATTCAGATGCAGTGCAACCTAGAGCACTTGAGTTGTAGCAATATTAAGGAAATTACAGTTATAATAAATGCTCTAAAATATACTCTGTATTTCCAAAATGTTTGAGAAGCACAGCCAGAACACAAGAAGATTCAGGCATTTTTTTTGAAAGGGACAAAGGAGAAACAGAAGGCCTTCTCAGATGTTCATAGGTTCATAGGTTCATACTAGGCTATCTGCCCTAGGGCATTTATAAGCCTAGCCAGAGTGTGTTTGGCTTTCGCCACCCATTTTAAATTAATTTTGCTATGCCCTTTTTCAAGGTTAGTATACTGTGCCTCTGTCTAACAGTGACACAGAAGTGATATCCGGGATAAACCTATGATCTCCCATCCACTCATCAAGATTCCTCTTGAAAAGTGTCAATGAGGGACTCTGCCTAACCTGGACTGGGATTTTATTCCAGAGTGAAGGGAGCCTCTGGGTTATGAATCTGTCCCTCCAGCATGTCCTATTTATTTCAGTGCTGAGGTTCAAGTCTCTCAAGCGCATAGCTCGATGGGATTTGGATTTTCTGAGGTGCAGCATGTCCATTAATTCCAGGTTGGACATGGCTTTATACGTCAGGCACAGATCACCTCTGAGCAGGCAGTATGCTACTGAGTAGAGCTGGAGTTTCTTTAACCGGGCAGCATATGGCATCTGTTTGAGCCCTTTGATCCTCTTGGTGAGGTACTTTTGGGGTCTTTCCAGTTGCTGCAGGTGTCTGGTAAGGTACATCCCAAAAGGGGCATTGTACTCAATTATGGGCCTGATGAGGGATGAGTAAAGAGGCACGATGACCTCCTGATCTAAATGTGAATCCCTTCATGATTAGGTGGGCTATATAAAATGTTTTTCTAACCACTTTGGCCACGTGGTTGTCAAATGAGAGATTGCTATCAACTTGGGTCCCCAGGTCCCTAATTACTTCTTCTGTACTTAATGGATTACCACCTATGTGGTAATTTGTGGGCACTTTATTTTTGCCAAAGGGGATGACTATACACTTTTTGGCATTTAGCTTGAGGCCATGGCTCTGGCACCAGTTGCCTCTTTCTATGAGGCCCTTTTGGAGGATGCTTGTGTCGGCTGGAGAGTTGATTATGGCGCCCAGTTTGCAGTCATCTGCGAACTTGGTCAGCCACAGTCCTTCCATGTTGGCCTGTACCTCCGAGAAATATATACCGAACAAGAGAGGTCCCAGGACTGTTTAAAATTTTTCCAAAGGGGGGCCCCCCCCCCTTTTTTTTTTCCCAGGGTTTTTTAAAGTTTTTTTTTTTTTGGGGGGGGGGGAAAAAATTTTAGGGGCCCCCCCCCCCCCCTTTTTTTGGAAAAAAAGGGGCCCCCCAAAAAATTTTTTTCCAAAAAAGAGGGGGGGGGCCCTTTTAATTTTGGGGAAAAGGCCCCAACCCTTTCCCAGGGGGTTTTTTTTGGGGGTTTAAAAATTTTTTGGGGAAATTTTTTTTTTTTTTTTAAAAAAAATTTGGGTAGGGTTAAGGGGGGTTTTGGGGGGGGGGCCCCCCTTTTTTTCCCCCCCGGGGGTTTTTGGGGGGAAAAAACCCCCGGGGTTTCAGGTGTTTAAAAAATTTAAAAAAAGGGGAAAAAGGGGTTGAAAAAAAAAAACCTTTTCCCCCCTTTTTTTAAAAAAAAAAAGGGGGGAAAAAAAATTTTTTTTAAAAAAGGGGGTTTAAATTGGTTTTAAACCCCCCCCCCTTTTTTTTAAAAAAAAATTTTCCCCAAAAGGGAAGGGAAAAATTTTTAAAAATTTTCAAAAATTTTTTTCATTTTTGGGGCCAAAAAAATTTCCCCCAAAAAAGGGGGGGTTTTTGGGGGGTTTTTTTTTTTTTTGGGAAAAAAGGGGCCCATTTTAAAAAAAAAAAATTTTTGAAAAAAAATTTTTCCCGGGTTTGAGTTTTGGGCCCTTTTTTTGGGGAAAAATTTTAAATTCAACCCCCCCCCCTTTTTAAAACCCCCGGGGTTTTTTTTAAGGGTAAAAAAACCATTTTTTGGGGGGTTTTTTTTTTTCCCCCAAAAGGGGGAATTTTTTTGGCCGGTTTTTAATTTTTTAAAAAAACCCGGGTGGGAAAATTTAAAAAAAGGGGGTTTTTAAAAAGGGGGGAAAAATTTTTTTTTCCTTTAAAAAAAAAAAATAAAAAAAAAAAAAAAAAAAAAAAAAGGGGACCCCAAAAATTTTTTTGGGAAACTGAAAAAATTTTTAAAAAAGGGGTTTTGGAAAAATTTTTAAAAAAAAGGGGAAAAAATTTTCAAAAAAAAATTTAAAAAAATTTTTAAAATCCCCCAAAATTTGGAAAAAAAAAAATTTTAGAAAAAAAAATTTTTTTGGGAAATTTAAAAACCCCCTTTAATTTTCCCAAACCAAAAAAAAAAAAATTTTAAAAAAAAAAAATTTTTAAAAAAAAACCATTTTTTTTTTTTAAAAAAAAAAAAATTTTTCCCCAAAAAAATTTTTGGGGGTTTTTTTTTGTTTTTTTTTTAAAAATTAAAATTTTTTCCGGGGGAAAAAAAAAATTCCCCTTTTTAAAACCCCCCTTTTTTCCTTTAAATTTTTTTAAAAAAATTTAAATTTTTTGTTTTTAATTTTTTTTTTTCCCCCAAAAAAAAACCCCCAAATTTTTTCCCCATTGGGGGGGTTTTTTTAAAAAGGAAAAGGGGAAAGGGGGAAAAAAATTTTTTGGGAAAAAAAGAAAAAAAAATTAATTTTTTAAAAAATTTTTGGGCCCCTTTTTTTTTAAAAAAAAAAAGGGGGGTTTTGGAAAATAATTTTTTGGGGGTTTTTTAAATTGGGGAAAACCCCTTTAAAAAAAAAAAAATTTTAAGAAAAAGCAAAATTTTAAAAAAAAATTTTTTTTCCCTTTTTTTTTTTTTGGGTTTATTTTTTTTTTCCCCCCAAAAATTTTTCCCCCCCTTTTTGGGGAAAAAAAAAATTTTTAAAGGGGGAAAAAATAAAATTTTTAAAAAAAAAATTTTTTTTGGGGGGTTTTTTTTTTTTTTTAAAAAAAAAAATTTTTTTTTTTTTAATTTTTAAAGGGGTTTTTTTTTTAAAAAGGGTTTTTTTTTTTTTGGGGGAAAAAAATTTTTTTTTGGGGGGAAATTGTTTTTTTGGGAAAAACGGGGAAATTTCCAAAAAAAGGGGGAAAAGGGAAAAAATTTTGGTAAAAGGGGAAATTTGGGAAAAGGGCCCCCCCCAAAAAGGGGGATTTTAAAAAAACCCGGGGGAAAAAATAAATTTGGGGGGTTTTTTTAAACCCGGGGAAATTTAAAAGGGGGTTTTTTTTAAAAATTTTTTAAAAAAAAAGGGGGAAAAAAAATTTTTTAAAAAAAAAAATTTTTTAAAATTTTTTTTTTTTTAAAAAAAAAAAAAAAAATTTTTTTTTTTTTCTTTTTTTTTCAAAAAACCCCCTTTTTTAAAATTTAAAAAATTTTAAAAAGGGGAAAAAAATTTTAAAAAGGGGTGGTTTTTTTTTTTTTTTAAATTTTTTTTAAAAATTTTTTTTTTTAAAATTTTTTTAAAAGGGGTTTTTTTTTTTTTAAAAAGGGAATTTTTAATTTTTTTTTTTTTTTAAAATTTTTTTTTTTTTTTAAAAACCTTTGGGGGTTTTATTTTAAAATTTTGGGGGTTTTTTTTAAAAAAAAAAAAAATTTTTTAAAATTTTAAAAAGTTTGGGGGGAAAAAAGGTTGCCCCAAAAAAATTTTTGGGGGTTTTGGGGCCCCCCCCCTTTTTTGGGGGGGAAAATTTTCATTTTTTTAAAAAAAAAGGGGGGAAAAGGGGTTTTGGGGGCCCCGGGGGGGTTTGGAAACCCCTTTTTTAAATTTAAATTTTTGGTTTAGGGTAAAAACTAAAAATTTTTGGGGGAAAAAAAACCCCAAAAAAACTTTAGCCCCCCCAAATAAAAATTTTTTTTTTGGGAAAAAAAAAAATTTTAATTTTTTTTTAAAATTAAAAAAAAACCCAAATTTTAAAATTTTTAAAAAAAGGGGTTTTTTTAAAAAAGGGGGGGCCCCTTTTTTTTTTTTTAAAAAAAAGGGGAAATTTTTTGATAAAAAACCCCTTTTTCCCCCAAAAAAAGGGTTTTGGGGTTTGGGGTTAAAAAAAAAATTTTTTTTTTTTTAAAAAAGGTTTAAAAAAGGGTTTTAAAAAAAGGGGTTTTTTAAAATTTCAAAGAAAAAACCCGGTTTTAAAAAAGGGAAAAAGGGAAAATTCCGAAAAAAGGGTTTTTAAAAAAAGGGAAAAAAAAATTTTTTAAAAAAAAAAACCAAAAAATTTGAAAAAAACCCCCCCTTTTTTTTTAAATTTTTTTAAAAAAAATTTTTTTTTTTAAAAAAAAAAATTTAAAATTAAAAAATTTTTCCTTTCCTTTTTTTCCCTTTTTAAAATTTTTTTTTTTTGGGGGGGGAAAAAAAAAAAGGGGGAAAAATTTTCGAAAAAAAATTTTTTTTAAAAAATTTTAAAAAAAAAAAATTTTTTTTTTTTTTTCCCCCCCGGGATTTTAAAAAAAAAAGGGGGGGGTTTTTTAGTTTTTTTAAAATTTTAAATTTTTGGGGCCCCAAAAAAAAAAGGGGGGTTTTTTTTAAAAAAGGCCCAAAAGGAAAAAAAAAAATAAAAAAAAAAAATTTTTAAAAAATTTTAAAATTTTTCCCAAAAGGGAAAAAAAGGTTTTTTTGGTTTAAAAAATTTTAAAATTAAAAAGGTGTTTTTTCGGTTTGGGGGGGTTTTTAAAATTTTGGTTTAAAGGGGAATTTTTTTTTTTTAAAGGGTTTTTAAAAAGGAAACTTTTTTTTTTCCTTTTTTTTTCCTATTTTTTTAATTTTTTATTTTTAAATTAATTTTTTTTAAAAAAAATTTTTAAAAAAAAAAATTTTGGTTTTTTAAAAAAGGAAAATTTAAAATAAAAATTTTTTGGAACCGGGAAAAAAAAAATTTTTTCCCTTTTTTTAAAAATTTAAAAAATTTTTAAATTTTATTTTTTTAATTGGGGGCCATTAATTTTTTTTTTTTTTTTTTTCAAATTTTTTTGGGAAAATTTTTTTTTTTTAAAAAAATTTTTTTTTTAAAATCAAAAAAAGGGTTTTTAAAAAAAAAAGGGTTTTGAAAATTTTAAAAAAAAAAATTTTAAATTTTTTTTGGTTATTTTTTTTTCCCCCCCCTTTTGAAAAAAATTTTTTTAAATTTATTAAAAAAAAAAAAAGGGGGGGGGGTTTAAGGGGGGGTTTTTTTTCGGTTTTCCCAATTTTTTTTTTAAAAAGGAAAAAAAAAAATTTTTTTTTTTTGGTTTTTTTTTTTTAAAAAATTAAAGATCCATCAGAGTTGAATCCCGGGTGGTTTTTTATGCCAGGCCCTTTTGAGGAGACCAACTATAAAAATAGGAGTTTCAATCAATGTGTTTATTCCTAGATTTCCCGGAAAAACCCTTTTGGCATTTCAAATGTTGCATATGTCTGGTCAAGTAAAATACAGCCCGTGTACTCAATGAAGGGTCTGATAAGGGTTGAATAAATTGGTACTATTACTTCCCTTTGGGCCAGAATGCCATGCCCTGTTGTACAACATACAATGATGTTCACTACCTTGTAAACTTGGTCAAAGGCCGATTACTGTCTGTGTATGCCATTTCCCCCACTACTGGGTCAGTTAGGGAGTGTATTATCAATGGAGTTTTTTGCCTTGGCAGTTTTCCCAAAAAATAAAAATGCATTTCTTGGCATTGAGTTTTAATCCTGACTTTGGACCAGTCATTTGTTTGTGTTAAACCCCTTGTACACTGCTTTGTTAATGGAAGGGAAAATTTTGATAGTTTTCAATTTCAGCCATCTGTGTGCTTGCTCAGAAAAGGGCCCTTTAATTATCACCTTTGAAGGGATAAAAAAGGAGCAGTACCAGCATGAAACCCCATATCCCATTTTTAAGTCTCAGTGGAAAGGGTCACCATTTCTGACTTCCCGGGTCCGGCCCAAATGGTAATCCAGGAGTTATTTAGGGGTTTTTACCCAGTTTGGGGAGTTTTCTAACCAAATTTTATTGTATCAAATGCCAGCAGGCCTTGATAACCATTAAAGAAGTCCACCAGATTTGTGACATTTTCCCTTTTCTTGACAAAGCTTTCCTGATGTTTTCCTGTGTCTTTTTGGGAATTCATTCCTTGGCTTTGCTTATTTGACTACTCAGACTAAGTTGTAGTTTCCCGGGTCAGTTAACCATCCACCCTTGTGAAGTGGGATAACAATTTCAGTCCTCCATTCTCTGGTACAATTCCTGTTTTGAGGCTGTTGAAAAGTGACTAAGTTAGTGATGGTCATGTTTCAATCTTTTAAGTATCCTGGGATATTGTTGGGGACCAATGAGGCTGTGCATTTTTGGTTAGTGAATGTCACTAGTATTTTCCTGTTAATAGTTGGAGGAGGTTACCCAGTATGTTTTATGGGGGTCAAGAGCTGAAATTTTCAGAGAAAATTTCTTCACTCTAACTCAGTGAAGGTGGCACCACTGAAACCCGTTTGGTACACGATGCTACCTTTGAGGTTTTGGGCTTTTAGAAAGCCTTTGGTTTTTTAGCCAGTAAGGCTATCCTGATCTTATAATTGGACTTGGGACTTAATTAGTCCTTTTTTGTTTACTGTTTAGTTTTTTAAAGCCCCATAATTTTGGGAGTTGCTATTTATTTTAGTCATGACATTTTTTCCTTTTTATGTATACTCTTATGGTTAAGATTCCCCTTTGGGTTGTTTTTTAAAATTTGTTTTGTGCTTACCCACTAGGTAAAGCAGCCCCTTTTAGAGCCATTTATGTGGTTGTACAGGGTTTCTTTAACAATTTAGCACAGGTTGCTTTTTCCCGGGTTGCATAGAATTTTGATAAACTATTACTTAAGAGGATGTTATTTGCTTTTATTCCCAACTGTTACAGGGTTTTGGAGTTACAAGTTTAATTTTTTTTTGAATGGGCAGTTTTGGCCTGACAACAAGTGAGGATTTTTTTTGTGTGTGTGTTTGGGTTGGAATATGTTTGAACCCCGATCAGTGTGTGAAGTCGGGATTTGTGTTAATAATGTCCATGAATCAAAGGGCCCGTAAGTATGAGGCAGTGTATATTTCCCCGTCTTTTGAGATGTACAAAGTCTCCATGAATAGGGGATTTGGGTTTTATGTTGAGTCTCTCCAGTAGATCTAGGTACTTGGGGTCTTAGAGACATAGAAAGTGATTTATATCTTTTTAGGAAAGGTATGGGGCTTTGTCTATGGTGATTTGCACATGGAAAAATTCCAGAGCAATCCTTTTTCCCAAAAATAGAGTTATGCTTGTTACTAATATAGATTAAAACTCATCCACCTTCTGTTTTTTTTGCAGCTTTTATAGGTTCATAGGGGTTTACTGGGCTAATGAAAAAGGGTTTTAAGCCTAGCCATGCATCCCAATCTCTGACAAGTTCTGACACCCTTGATAAAAAGTAAGCATGGGGCCCGGGGGATGAACCATTTACAGGTTACCTGTTTGCATTAAAGAAACCCAAAAGGGGTGAATTTCTGGTTTCCAAACCAGTTGTCCCAAATTGCACTTTAATTTTAGGGGGGAACCCGCTTCACATGGGTGGGGGGGTTCCATAGGCGGCCTTTTAAAATACCCATCTCTCCCAGGTCCCAATTTTTATCACAGGCAATTGTCTTTAGAATGGGGAATTCTGGTCTGATGCTGTAAAGTGTAGAAGGCACTTTTAAACCCGCGGGTTTTCTGCAGACTTAAACCAAGTCAAAATAATGGCACAAATGTTTATATTTTCCAGAGTGAGGAGAACTTTAGGGTGTGGAATTTCTTGTTTGGTACTAGCACTGAGCAGTAAAACCATTAGGGTTTTTTTGGTTTTTTTATGTTTAAAGGGTTTTTCAATTTGGCATTACCTAAAAAAGGGTCTAATGGGTGGATAAAGATTTAGCCAATATTTGAATTTTGGGGAGAAAGTTGCAGACCATTTTTTTCAAAAAAATGTAGTTTTTAATCATGTCTTCCCATGCTAATAAATATTGAATCCCTGTAAAAAAAACTAGACAAAGCCAAAATATTGGGGGGACCAAAATTGTGGCAGATTTTAAATATTGCTCTTGAAACTTAACAATTTCCAATAAAGGTTATGTTAGTATGCATTTGCTGTTGGATATGAAATCTGTAAATGAAAGATCTGTCATTATTTAGAGTCTTCAGTCCTCAATGATTTGAAAAAACCACCAATTTTATGAAATATCAACCAAATATAATGTGGGAAAAAATTTTAACATTCTGTGAAAATCTGAACAGTTCGGACATGTTTTGTAGGGGTCTGTAAGGTTGCTGGGTTTCTTTCTGCTGGGAAGAGAGTCTTAAGTTTTAAGGTTTGCAGCAATTTTGTTTTGTCTTGGCTTCTGTCAAATTCCCCTTCCTTCATATCAATTTTGAAAGAAAATTTAGTTAATTCTTAGTTATTGTTTGAATATGTTAAGCAGAGTTTTAGATATCCAAAAGAACACCAGCCTTATAAAATCCTTTCTATGGAGGACAAAAATGCTCAACCATTGAACACTGCCCCGGTAGACTCAGGTTTGGAATTCCTTTGATTACTGGGATTTTATTTACATCCTTCTGCAGGCTACAGAGTGTTTCTTTCTTTTTTTTCTTTCTTTCTTTCTTTCTTTCTTTTTTTCTTTTTTTCTTTCTTTCTTTTTTTTGGGCATGTTGTCAGTGTGTTATTGTTGTGTGGGCCAAAGGAAAAGACTTTTCATTTGGGACAAATATGCCAGAGCTTTAGTACTGAGCCAGTTACTAGTTTTCCCGTAAACTTGTTTTTATGAATGAAATGGGGAAGGCAATTGTGAATCAAAAAATCCTTGGAATTTTTTTTGGTTTTTTCAATATCTAAATCCTAGCATCAATCTGCTGCACACATCTGGCCCGTGGGTATTGGATGCCATTCTGCTTAAAAAATCTGGGACTTGGTTTTTCAGGGCTAGTTGTTGCTGAAGCACCTACCAAGGGGAGAAAACGAGAGAAGAAAAAGGGGCCACTTTTTTTTTAATTTTTTAAGTTTATTTTTTGGCATTTTCCGGGTTGCTAAAGTTTATATCTGTAACAGTAACAGTACTTTGGGAAAACATCTAGAGCCTGTTTACTGCATTTCCTGTGTTGCACTTTAATTTAAAATCTTTTTTTTTAAAACTGCATTTTACCTGATTTTGGCCTAGCACTCAAGTGTGGGGTCATTTATTGCACTGTTGTGATTATTATGCTGCTTGTGTATCTCTGCTACCTTTAAACTAAAAAAAAAAAAAAAAATCTTGCTTTTTTTCCCCCTTTCTGAAATTAAGAAAGTTCAGTTACAGATTTGCTGTTCTGAACTGTTTTGGGAAATTTCTAGAAGGCCAGTGCTTGTTTCTAAAGGGAAGTCTCTGTGTTCACCAGTGGGGTGGTTAACACTAAAAAGCCTGCCTGTCCCTGGAGGAGTGGTTTACCTAGAAGCTGAAATTTTATTGGCCATTTTGGGTCAATTCTAAACTCCTTGATCTTCTCTCTTAAAACCCTCCCTCTTTTTGCACTTTTGAGCACTGAAACACCTCCGGGAGGCCCCAAAAAACCCCGGTTTTTAAATTTTTTCCAGGTTAAAAATTTTTTTGGCCTTTTTCATTTTCCCTTGAAAGTTTAAATCTTAAAGTAAACATCTTAACCTTTTTAAAGCCCTGCACCCTTTTTCACTTTTTAAAAACCTAAAAATAACCCAAAGGGCCCACACCCCCCTTGGGATTTTTCATTTGGGGATTAGGGTCCCTTGGTTTTCCCCTTCCTTTAAAAAACCCAAAAAAAAAAAAACGTTTTTTCCCCTTTCTGAAAAAAGAAAAAACAGTTTCCCCTTTTTTAATTTTTGGAATTTCCAAAGGGCCCGTTTCAAAAGGGAACTCTTTCCCCGTCCCGTGGTTTTAAATCCCGGGAATTTTTGAAGGGGTTGTTTTAAAATTGGGCCTTTTGGGGCAACAAAACCCCCTTTCCCTTTTCCCAAACCCCCTTTCCCTGGTTTGGGATCTTTCACGCCAAATTGGGGCGAAACCCTAACCCCAAAAGGGGGAAAACGTAGGGGGAAAATAACCACCAAAAAATTTTTTCCAGTTAAAGACCTTTGGCCATTTTGGGATTTCCCCAAGTAAAAACAAAAACATACTTCGAGGCCCCTTTTTTTAAAAAAATTTTCCTTTAAAAAAAGTTTTTTCCCAAAAAAGATTTTCCAAGGGCCAGCCCCCCTCAAAATTGGGTCAATTTTTTCACAAAATTATTTTTGCCTTTTAATCCGCCCTTTTAAACCAAAAAAAAAAACCCAAAAAACTTGTTTTTAACTTTTTAAAATTTGGAAATTCGTTACCCGAAATGCAAGGGAAGGGCCCGAAGGCCTGCCTTTTTGGGCCAAAAGGAATCCGGCCCCCATAATGGAACACTCAGGTCCTTCCCAAAGGGTTTTCAATAGAACTTATTTTTTTTTCCATTTTGGGTAATTCCCAAACCCCCCTTGGGTCTGGGGTCTCTTAAAACCCGTGCCCAGGTTTTGACCCTTTTCCCTTTTAGTTGTTCTTTCCCTACCAAGGGGAAAAAAGCCAAGAAAAAGGGGCCCCTTTTTATTTTGTTTTTTTTCCAATTTTTTTGGGTTTAAATTTTGGTTTTTTATTCAAAGGGATATTTTCGTCAGCCTGGGGGACATCTAAAGCCCGTTTTGCTTTTCCCGGGGCCTTAATTTAAAATTTATTTTTTAAAAATGGCCCAAGGTTTTGGGCCACCCCAATGTGGGGTTTTTTAGGGAAGGGTCGGACCCCACCTTTAAAACAACCCCCGGGAAAAAAAAAATTTGCTTTTACTTTTTGAAAGTTAAAAAGTTCAACAATTTGGGTTTTCCCCGTTTGGAAAAAAACCCTGTTCTTTTGGGGGTAAAGGGAAGGCTCCCGGGCACCCCCGTCCCGGGGTTTTAAACTAACCCGCCTTTTCCCCCTGGAGGGGGGACAAAAGGAAAGGGGGGGGTTTTATTCCCTTTTTAAAAAACCCAAACCCCCTTATCCCGCCTCAAAACCCGGTGCCTCAGGGGCAAACTGGCCCTTTTAGTTTTGTTAAACCCTAAAGGGGGAAAAATCCCCAAAAGGAAAACCCCCCTTTTTTGGATTTTAAAAACCTGGGGTTTTTTTAAATTCTTTTTTCCCCTATTTTTGGGTTTTAAAATTTTTTTCTTTCCCCAAAAATTACTTGGGGAAAAAATCTAAGCCCAAAAACCCCTTTTTGGTTCCTTAATTTAAAAACTCTAAAATGGAACCAATTTTGGCCACCCCTCCCCCAAAGGGGGGCAAATTTTTTGGACCCGGTAAAAATTTTTGGGGGTTTGTTCCCACCTTTTAAACCCCCAAAAAAGAAAACCCAAAAAAATTTCCCCGGCTTTTTCCCCCCCCCAAAAAAGGGAAATTTATTAAAGAAATTTCTGCCAACTTTTGGAATTTTTAAAGGACTTTTTGGGGGGGGAATCCTTTTTAAAACCCCCCCGGGAGGGTTAACCCCCTGCAGTCCTTTCCCAAAAATTTTACACCTAGGGAAGCTGGATTTTATTCCCCTTTTAAAAAAAAAACTCCACTCCTCCAAAACCCCCCGGGGCCTCTGGTTTTGGACCCGGGGCCTAAATTTGGGTAACAACCAAAGGGGGAAAAAAATGCAGAGAAAAAAAAAGGGAAACCCCTTTTTGATTTTGTATTTTTTTTTGAAGAAACCTTTTTCCCCTATTTTTCATTTTTGGCCTTTCAAAGAAAAATTTTAACATAAAGTAATCACAAGGCCTTTTTATTTTGTGGAAAAATTTAAAACTTTTTTCCCCCAAAATGCTTTCCCGAATTTTTTTGCATAATTGGGGCAAAATTACTTTTAACCTTTTTTCCGCTACCAAACCCCAACAAAAAAAAAAACAAAAAATTCTTTTTCCCCTTTCCCAAAGGAAAAAATTCCATTCCCCAACTGTTTTTAACCCCCTTTTTAATTTCCAGAAGGGCCCGGGGGCTTTCCCCCTTCCAAAGGGAAAACCGGCACCTATGGGAAAATGGAAAAGGTGTCCCAGGGTGGTTTAAAACCAAAAAGCTGAATTCCATTTTGGGGCAATTTAAACCCCTTACCTTCTTTAAAATGGTCCCAAAGGTTTTGGGATTTTTTGGGTTCAGTTTTTCCCAACCCACCCAAAAGGGGTAAAATGGAAAAGAAAAACCCCATTTTAAATACTTCTGGTTTTTTTAAAGGGTTTGGGCCTATTTTGGAATTTTATAAACAAAGAATTGGGAAACCTCCAAAAAACTGGGGCCCTTTTCCCAAATTTCCCTTTTTTGGGGGAACTTTTTAAAATTGTTTTTTTCTTTAAAACCCTTTTTCCAAAGGGCCTAGATCAAGGTGGGGCCCCAAAGCCTTTGGAAAAAGCCTTTGGACCCTTTCCCCAAAATCCAAAAAAAAAAAAAACTTTTTTTCCCCTTTTAAATTAAAATTATTACAAAATTTTTGGGGTTCAAAATGGTTTTAAAATTTTGAACCCCTTGGGTAAAGGGGAATTCGGTTCCCCTGGGGGGAACCCAAACCCGTTTCCTGGTCCCAAGGGCTCCAGTTTGGGCCTTTTGGGTAATTTTTAAAATTCCCCTTTATTTTGGCCTTTAAAAATTTTGGGTGCCCCGGGTTTGGGGGGCTTTTTCTTGGGGTAATTTTTGCTGAAAAACACCTCCAAAAAGGGTCTAAGAAAAAAGGAGCCCTTTTTTTTCCCGACCAGGTTAAGTTTTTTGCTTTGCATATTTTTGGGAAAACGGTTTCCCCCCCAAAAAAATATTGGGAACCCTTAAATCTGGAAAATTTGAGGATATTTTGGGACCAATTTTGATGTAAATTTTTTTTTAAAACCCATTTTTTCCGAAATTTTGGGCCCAGATCAAGGGGGGTCATTTTTCCCTTTTTACTCATCCTCATTTTTCCCAAAAATTAAAAAAATTTTTTTTCCCTTTTGGGAAGTTCCTTACCCCCCCTGCGAACTGGAAAGCCCCCAAAAGTCCTTACCAAAGGAATCCTTTTGGGGCAAAAAAGGGGGTGGTTCCTAACAGCCCCCGCCCCAAAGGGAAAATCCAGGCCCCTTAGTTTTAGGCCCATTTGGGCAATTTTAAAACCTTTATTTTCCCTTAAAAACCCGAATTTGGTTTTCTTTTTTCTTCCAAATTTTGGGTACACCCCCAAGGGGGGAAAAAAACCCCGAAAAAAAAAGGACATTTTGGAAAGATTTTTTTATTTTTTAAAAGGGTTTTCCCCATTTTTGGAAAAATTTTTTAATTCAAGTTTTTAACATAAAAAACCCCCCCTTTAAAACCCCCCTTAAGTGAAATTTTTGGAATAAAAAAATCTTTTTTTAAACCCCGGGGGTTTTCCCGTTTTGCCCAGACCCAAAGGGGGTCAAATTTTTTAAAAAAAGGGTTTTTTCCTTCTTTTGACCCTACCCTTTAAAACTACAACAAAAGGGGAAAAAAAAAAAAACCCCTTGGGTTTTACTTTTAAAGTTAAAAAGGGCAGTTTCCAGTTTCTTTTGAACCTTTTTGGAAAAAACCATTTTTCTAAAGGGAAACTCTTTTTGGGATGGTTTAAATTGGAAAAAATTTTTAAATGGTTTCTACCCGAATGATTTTTTTTGGGGGGAAAACCAAAATCCTTGTTCGCCTTTTTCCCCGGGAGGCCCTGGTTTTGGCATTTTCAGGTTTAAAAATTTTTTGAAAAACCTCCAAAATAAAAAACGTTAGAAAGGGACCCTTTTGGATTTTGGGGATTTTCTTCCCGAAGTTAAATTTTTTCCTTTTTAATTTTTGGATTTTCCCTTCCCAAAAAAGTTTAAATTGTAACAGTTTAAAGCCCTTTTAAAACCAACCTTTTACCCCCCAAATTTTCCCCGTGGGGGCATTTTTAATTTAAAACCAAAATTTAACCCATTTTGGCCTCCCCCAAGGTTGGGGATTTTTTGCCCGGTAAGGGGGTAACCCTGCACCAAAAACCAAAAAAGGAAAAAAAAAGAAACCCTTTTCCCCCTTTCTAAATTTAAAAAACCAAAACAATTTCCCTTTTTGAAGGGAATTTTTAAGAAATTTTTCCAAAAGGGGGAAAACCTTTTCCCCCCGGGGGGGGGTTAACCCCAACAACCGCCCCCGGAAATGGTTACCCCCAAAATGTTTTTACCAATTTGGGCCCCAACTAAACACCCTTTTCCCTGCCCTTTAAAAGGTGCCCCAAAAGGTTTGGGGACTTTTCCCCCTTCCCAGGTTTGAAATAAAAAGGGGAAGGAAAATGTTTGGGAGAAGAAAAACCCCTTTTTATTTTTGGGATTTTTTCCCTGATTTTTTTGTTTTTGTCCATTTTTGTAATTTCCGGTTTCAAATTTATACTGAAAGAACATTTGGAACCTTTTCAGGCGGTTTTTGCATTTCCCTTTTTGGGTGACCTACTTTACATAGGCACAGTAGGCTAATCTAATAGGGAGGCGGAAGCCAAATACACTCTGGCTAGGCTTATAAATGCCCTAGGGCAGATAGCCTAGTATCTACCTATGAACCTATATATATGGAGAAATCCTTATTTTTACATAACTGGGCAAACTCTTTGGGATGTAAATTGAGAAACATATGTAATAAACTGGCTTTCTGACTTGACGATTAAATGCAAGAGAGAGAAATGCCACTGACCATATGGTTACAGACAAATCTTCCCTGCTAGGTCACACTGGTCCTCTGTCATATACAGTAGATTTAAGAAAATTAGTGAAAAATCTCAGAAGTATCCATATACATTAGAGAAAGTGATACTCTTCTTGCATTATGGGTATTGAGCTCCTGAAGTCGGTGACTAGAAGTGTGGAGTTAGTAACCTATCCTACATAAGTTCTAGGATTGTAGCCCAGTCTAAAGCCTGTGTAAAGCCACCTCTTACCTCCCAACACTCAAACTCGTGAGAGATGCACTTATATAACCAAATTGGAAGCTATGGACTCTCCAGCCAAGACTGGACTAGCTGGTCAAGAGGAGAAGGTCAACACCTGCACCACACCACATGGAACACATGAAACCACTATCACAGCTCTCACATAAAAACACAAACCACACACTCACCTTCATGAAGGCACTCAATAGAAATGTATCCAAACAGCAGAGACCTCCAAGACAGAAATGCACTCAACCACAACAACACAGCACAAACCACAGGACACATAGCTTACCTCCACAGTGTTCCTCACAACCTAAGCCCCTAAGGCTAAACATCTTGCCCGATGCACTAATCATAGGTGACTCAATAGTGAGGCACACAGATGTCCCACTCACTAGGTTGAATAAGGAGAAGGTAACAGTCAGCTGTCTATCAGGTGCCAGAATCCGACACATAACACATGCACTCAGGTCACTCCACAAGTGCAAGTATGACTCTGTCATTGTCCATGTAGGTGTGAATGACCTGAGATGCACCTCCCTGGACTACATGAAAAGGGACATGGTGGAGCTCTCGTATTATGTGGCTCAGGCAGGTATGACACTAGCCCTGAGCAGTATCCTACCATCACCCAGAATAATACCACAGTACAAACAAAAAATTATTGACTTCAACAATTGGCTATGTTTCTGGTGTCATTCTAAGCGGATCCAGTATCTGTCTGCTTGGGATGACATGATTGACCGACCTCGATGCTTTGCCAGAGATGGCTTGCATCTGTCATCCCTGGGCTTCCAGGTACTGGCTAAGGCTTTTGCCACCCCTGTAGTGCCTTTTTGCATGGAGTTCCAATAACCAAATTACCACTGTAACAGCTATAAATAAATGCAATCTGAGGGTCATGCTGCTCAACGCTAGAAGTCTAAATCTCAAGATGCACTCACTTGAAACACTCTTCAACATGGAGAACATTGACATTTGTACTGTAATGGAGACCTGGTTTAAAGCGGCAGAAAGCACCTCTGCGATACCAGGTATAACTCATTCCACACCTTCTGGCCCCGAAACATGGATTGAAGCTCCAAAGGCAGTGGTGTCTCCATATTCATAAAGGATATGCACAAATCCAGACTAGTAGCCCAGCATAATGCATCTGAGATACTTTATACAACTAACATCGAGTAAGACTGTGATCCAGGTCATAGCCTGCTACAGGTCCCCAGCTATGTCCCTAGACTCTCACTCCACATTCCTAAGCACCCTGGAATCTATCATAGTCCAACCCAACACTCTCATACTAGGAGACTTCAACTACCCCTCCATCAACTGGGAAAACTACTCAAGCAGCAATGCACTGGCCCAAAGCTTCCAGGAATTCATCATTTCTTATGTCCTGGACCAGCTCATTCTTACCCCTACTAGAGGAAGCAACATCCTTGACCTGGTTATTACTAACATAGGCAATCGTTGATCTACACCAATAGTCAATTCCTCCCTGGTTAGATCTGACCACAAACTAATCATCATGGAAATCCAAATCTCACCCCCCCCCCCCCCGCAAAGGTATCTACCATGAAAAGCTTCTCCAAAGCTGACTCCTAAAAACTGAGGTGGCTACCTTCACAGCACCCATATCAATGAAAAATCGATGCATGACTGCTGAATCATACACCAATGGGCTGTACGAGCATGTATATAAATGCATGAAATTTGCCTTACCCAACAGAACCAAGATGCCTTCCTCCAAAAAAAGGAAGCCAGTTTGGTGGTCCCCTGCCACTAATAAACTTTACAACAGAAGAAAGAAACTGTTGCAGAAAAAGGTGAAGCCCCAAGACTGGAATAATTCCCTTATTAACATCAACAAAAAGTTGAGATCCCTCATCAAAACCTCCAAAACCAGCTATGAAGGCAGAATTGTGGCAGACACTAAAAACATCCACAAAGCCTTCTTTAGTTATATCAAGAATCTCCATGGCAATATCCAGATTTGCTCTGTCAGGCTTTTTATATCGGTAAAACCGAAAGACAATTAAAGCACCGTATATACGAACACCAATATGACATGGGCAGATTTAACACCAAAAACGGATTGTACAGACATTCACTTTTATGTGAGGGAGCTAGATTTTTGTTTTTTGTAATAGAATCTGTTCCCAAGGATATCAGGGGTGGACCCTGGGAGGCTAGACTAGCCCACAGAGAGACTTTTTGGCAGATTTTCTTAGAATCTAATAAATTTCCGGGTCTAAATGACTCTATTTCTATAGTTCCCTACCTTAAACTCAAGTCAGGAAGAATATAAACAGGACTATGATGTGTGTGTATATATATATATATATATATATATATATATATATATATATATATATATATATATATATATTATATTTTTTATTATTATTAAACAAATTCAATAAACCAATCTTGGTTTTATTATATATTAAGGTTATACTATATCAATTCAATTCATATTATGCAATAACATTTTTTTAGTTGATTTATTAGTTCTTGTAAGACATGTTTTTATATACTACACAATATTTTTGTATGTACTTTATCTGTCATTTAATACTATCTGGTATAAATGTAAAATATTTTTATTCAAGAAACACCTACAATGTATAAGTAGCAGTATGTTGCTTTAAATATGTAACAAGCAGTTTTATGGTATTATTGTTTGATTATTTTATTGCTGTAATTAATTGTTAATTTACTGTGTATTTAAAGTGGAGGATGATACATGGATTTATCGGATGAAGTCGTTGTATCGATGAAAACGTGTTTGTGCAACTTACTGTGGCGTTAGTGCTATTTCATTGCTTTCTCGTGGAGTCATTAAACCTGTTGGATTTTAGACACCTCATTGTGAGCTGAAATTGTTTTGAACAGTGGTGGCTTCTGGACTGGTTTGCTGTTTTGGGATTTTTTTTGTTATCACAGCGTTTTTCTTTTTGTGTATCAGATTTGCTCTGAGTTACTGCACAATGGTACCTCCTATACTGAGCCAACAGATATTGACAACATATTGGCTAACAGATTCAGTGCCAACTTCAATCCTGTCTCCTCCCCTAAAGAACCAATCTCAATACCGGAAGAATGCCAGGAACCTTGCATTATTGCAGCATAAGTTAAAGCTGCATTGTCTAAGGCCAAGAACACAGTCTCCATGGCACCCAACAATATCCCTGGCTGTGTTCTGCTTGAATTGCAAAGTGAACTGGCACTACATCTGCGTGCTCTGTTTACTCACAGCCTCACCTCAGCCTTGGTCCCTACCGAATGGCGCACTGCTACAGTCATCCCTCTCCATAAAGGAGGAGCGACTACAGACCCTGGAAATTATCGCTTCATTAGTGTGATGAGTCTGATATGTAAGGCTATGGAGTTCATCATCATGGACCTAAATAACAAAGATATGGGGAATTTCCAAACTCTAGATCCCACACAATTTGGTTTTTGTGAAAGGTAGATCATGCTTGCTCAACCTGGTTAACTTCTTTGAGTCAGTCACCAGAGCAGTGGATGAAGGTAAGGCAGTTCATACACCCTACCTCGATCTGGCCAAGGCCTTTGATACCATTCCTCACTCAAGAATTATTGATAAACTCACTAAACTAGGCATCAACCCCTATATTGTTAGGTGGGTTGCAGACTGGCTCACAGATAGAACACACAGTGTGAAAGTAGTGGACTCCAAGTTAGACTGCCGACTAGTCACGAGTGGAGTCCCACAGGGATTGGTCCTCGGTCCTCTCCTGTTTGGCATCTACTTCTCAGACATCCAGGCCAACATGGAGGGACTCTGACTGACCAAATTCACAGACGACTGCAAGCTGGGAGTCATTATTAACTCCCCAAGTGATGCAGACACCCTACAGAAAGGCCCCACTGAGACCAATGACTGGTGTCAAAACCATGGCCTTAAGCTTAATGCCAAAAACTGCTTTGTCATCCCCTTTCAGAAAAACTCAGTTCCCACTAATTACCACATTGATGTGAGCCCACTGAACACTGAATGTGAACAGGTTAACAGCAACCTCTCCTTCGACCACCACATTGGCACTGTGGTCAGAAAGTTCTTCTATGTGGCACATTTCATTACCAAGGGTTTTGCATCCAGGAAGAAAGAGGTCATCATTTCTCTCTACTCTTCCCTCATTAGACCAATCATAGAGTATAATGGCCCCATTTCGCATGTACCTCAATAGACACCTGCAACAGCTGGAGAGGCCACAAAAGTACCTCACGAAGAGGACTCAAAAAAAAAACTCCATCTATTCTCTGTCTCATATCATCTACTAAGAGGCAATCTCTGCTTGACTTACAAAGCCATGTCTGACCCAGCTCTGTTAGAAATGCTACATCTAAAGAAATCCCAATCCCTTTGCACCACATGCTCCAGATAGCTCAACCTCATTACCACAATCAACAGAACATGCTGGAGGGACAGGTTCATAACCCAGATACTGCCCATGCTCTGGAATAGACTTCCCATACATGTCAAGCAGAGCACCTCAGTAGCCCTCTTCAAGAGAAATCTTCATGAGTGGATGGGAAATAGAAAGTTCACCCCTGGCATCACTCCAGTGGGTCTACTTGATATAGGCACTAGGAACTAATGACGTGCGGCACAATGCCAGGGCACTTCTATGGGCTAGGCTTGAAAAGGCCCCAAGGCCATTAGACTAGTACCAACCTATGAACCTATGAAACGAATTGAAGCACCATCTAAGTGACAACACACATGTATTGCATGTTCTAAGGTATTTTTCTTACTAGGTTCAAGACAGACATTTTACCTTTCTGGGGTTATACAAAGACCGTGGGTGTTATAAGTAGCAGCACAAATCAAGATGTATATTGCCACATGTTGGAAAATACAGAGGGTGTAAATTTCTCTATTAAGTGTGAATTGTTAACTAGCTAAATAAGACATCTGGCATGCCAAGATATCTTCAGTAGGCAGACCAAAGAGGCTCAACCAGCAATGGTAGGCCCATAGAGGTTTGTTGGACAATATGGGATAACATTCAACATGATTATCCAATCTCCTAATTTGCATAAATTTCCACAAGTATGAGTTTATTCATTTTGGGTTGTTGCATGGAAGGGTTATTAGCATTCTTTAAAAGATGATGTTCTTACTTTTTGTCTGTACTTTGAATTCAAACCTTGTGTTTGCCACATGTCACTCTGAGTTCAAGACCTGTATTTGTCGCAGAATGCATTATTTTTGTTCAAAGCTAATGTTTCTCAAAGCGTCTGAATGCTGTCGTTTTATTATTGTGTACTAATGCTCTGCTTAGCTTGCTTCCTTATGATGTTGACCTTGAATATAGTTAATTTGGTCTGATTCATGTTTACTGCTCTCTTTTTATTAAATGTTTCTAAAAATAAAGATGTTGCAAAAAAAAAAAAAAAAAGTTATAGTGCCAGAAACCTGGAAGACAGCCAAGATAATCATCCTTTCTATAAGTGGTGATGCAGAGAAAGATGAAATAAACCATGCCATCCGAACATTTAACTCCTACTTTCACTATAAAGGATGTCCTGCCTTTCTCTACTCTTTTCTAGTAAACAATACAATTTTACGTTTTGAATGTCTTTTTTCTTTGTTTGCCTGCCAGTTATCTTTTCTTCCCCAAATTGTTTAATTTAACTTTGTATCATATACACATTATGTATTAAACTCGTAGAGTGTAGTATTTTTAAACTTATTTTCCTCATATTATTCTTTTCTGTATTATGTAACTATTTGTCTCTATGTGGAGCTTTTCTCCCCGGGCCTCTGCTGAAAATGGAAATATATCCAGTTAGACTAGCCCAGTTAACAAATGTAAAATAAATAAATACAATAAACTATTTAAGGTATTAGGGAGAGTGATACTCCAGCAGGTTTCCAGCTACACTGCAGACCATAGTCTGCCAAACTACAGCATGGTTTTACAAAAGGGCTTAACACTCACATAGGTTCATAGGTTCATAGGTAGGTACTAGGCAATCTGCTCAAAGGCATTTATAAGCCTAGCCAGAATGTGTTGGCTTTCGCTGCCCCCTTAGATTAGTTCCCTGTGCCTCTGTCCAGCAGAACCACTGAAGTGATCCCTGGGGTAAACTTTCTGTTTCCCATCCACTCGCCAAGGTTTCTCTTGAAGAGTGTTAGCGAGGAGCTCTGCCTAATGTAGACTGGAATCTTGTTCCAAAGCATGGGAAGTCTCTGTGACAGGAATCTATCCCTCCAGCACATCCTATTTATTGTTGTGGTAAGGTTTAGATCCCTAGAGCGTGTGGCTCGAGGGGATAAGCTTTTCTGTAGGTGGAGCATGTCAATCAGTTTAGAGTTGGACATGGTCTTGTATGTCAGGCAGAGATCACCTCAGAGTAGGCGGTATGCAACCGAGTACAGCTGGAGTCTCTTCAGTTGAGCTGCATAGGGCATCTGTTTGATGCCAATGACCCTCTTGGTGAGGTACTTCTGTGGTCTTTCCAGCTGTTGCAGGTGTCTTGCAAGATACATCCCAAATGGGGCGTTCTACTCTATGATGGGTCTGATGAGCGATGAGTAGAGGGCACAATGACCTTTTTTGATCTGTATGCGAACCCTTTTGTGATAAGGTGGACCATGTAGAAGGATTTTCTAACCACTTTGGCAATGTGATTATCAAAGGAGAGTTTACTATCTACTTGGGTCCCCAGATCCCTTATTATGTCTTTCGTATTTAGGGGACTACCACCTATGTGGTAGTTTGTGGGTACTTTGTTTTTTCCAAAGGGGATGACTATGCACTTTTTGTCATTTAGCTTGAGGCCATGATTTTGACACCAGGTGTCCGTCTCAGTGAGACCCTTTTGGAGGATGTCTGTGTCAGCTGGAGAGTCAATTACAGCCCCTAGTTTGCAGTTGTCTGCGAACTTGGTCAGCCATAGTCCTCCTGTGCTTGCCTGTACCTCTGAGAAGTATATGCCAAACAGGAGGGGTCCTAGGACTGAGCCCTGGGGAACGTCACTTGTAACCGGTTTAGAGTCAGACCTAGCTCCTGCAACTCTTACCATGTGGGTTCTGTCCGTGAGCCAGTTGGCAACCCATCTTGTGATGTAGGGGTTTATGTTCAGGCTGGTGAGCTTGTCTATAATACCAGAATGGGGAATGGTGTCAAAGGCCTTTGCGAGGTCTAGGTAGGCTGTGTGTACCACCTTTCCCTCGTCTATAGCCTTGCTAACTGTCTCAAAGAAGTCCACCAGGTTTAGGAAGCATGATCTGTCCTTAACAAAGCCAAACTGGGTAGGGTCCAGTGTTTGGAGGTTTCCAATGGCCATTGGTAACCCTTTGGATGATATCTACACAAAGTCAAGGCCTTTAAAAAATAACTGTATTCCTTGAATTTTTTACTTTGTTTTATTTTATACATCTATTAGCTGGATAAGTCCATTGCACACAACTGCTCCTTAACTGGGGTAACTAAGCATTATCTGGTTAACTGACTTTTTCAGATGATATAGTATACAAATGGAGGCAGAAGGAGTCAAATTTTGTATTTGCACATGGAAAGAATACAACCAATGCAGTATGAACACCAGTACGTGACTCACCTTTGATATCCATGATAAACTGGTGCATGAACTGCAGGAAATGTGCCAATTCCAAACAAATTGCATTACTGTCAGTACAAAGATTCGTAATGAAAAGTAAAACATGTTACAGTTACAGCCAAGGGAACACCCCTAAACAAATAACTAGCCCACTCAGTTGAGTAAAGAGCGGTTACTGACTATGGCCTTTAGTCAAAGAACACATCACACAATGTAAAGGAAGGTAAATTCAAACTGAATGTACTGGACAGAACAATATTGTCTGATACCAGACGCCATGCAGGCACAAATGCAAATGTTCCTTATTCCAGAACTTATGTGACAACTTAGCTATGGGGGGTATGGAAAAATTTTCACCAGTTTGACCTAGTGCCAAATGTAATTGCAGCTGTCCACTCACCTGTTCAAGTCATTGTCCTTAGCAGGATAAAAAGGATGACTTCATAGAAGGCTATATGAGCAGCAGGAGTTCCTGTACAAATTACTATTTCTAAATCTTTGCTAGACTTATCTTGGCAAGTTTCTTGGCACAAGTCTAACTGGGAACTTGAAATTCTTTCATTAAAAGCTTCTATTCACACCAAAAATAAACCTCCAAATCAAAGACAATGATATAAGTTACTTGCTACCTGCAGCCCACAATAAACGTTTACTTTACTTTGTCCATATTGTTCAACCTCTTTGCACAAGAATTCTGCAGAAAAACAAAATTAAATGGAGCCTAAGAGCTAGTACAGAAAAGCCATTGCATACACATCCATGCAATACAATGCCACAAAGCTGCATCTTGCATTTGTCTGGCATAAGAAGGACAGCACAGATGGTGGCAGTGTGTACAGCTAAGTGCCAGCTCTGTTCTGCATATAAAGGAGGAGAAATGGGGTAGACATGAAAGTAGGAGAGGGGAGAATGGCTTGCAAAGGGAAATGCACTGAGGAAATGTAGCACCTGGAATTTGGGGAAAGAATATTAATTTATTTGTATATTTACTTATTTATTATTTTTGCATGGAAAAAGAATGTGGAAAAAGGGTTAGGTGGGGAAGGTAGTGAGTGAAGGCTCTAGAAGGAGAAAGGCAGGTAGCAGCACCAGATGGAAAACCATGAAACAGTGATATGACAATGAATAAACTTACACATGCAGTGGGCAAACAGATGGGGAAGCTCAGTCAATGAAGAAATGGAAAATGACAAACAATGGAGGGAAAATATCAGGACAGGTATAGGGAAAAGGTTGCTTCAAATGACAACAAACCCAGTCATCATTTCCCTCAAAGGTGCAATGGTCATGGTCTGTTGGTTTCATGATTCAACAAGTAACACTAGAAGGTATCTCACATTGTTGAGGTTGATATCCAGTTACAACTCTGATGTCATCAGCCTCACTAAGTGAAGCTAGGAGATCAGGGCAAACCTTATCTGTCCACTTTCAGAACTGCAGTATTCTATCCTCTGTCCTGAAATACAATAGTCAAAACATCAATGCCTGACTCCCCCCCCCCCAGTTGAAAGACAGTCTTTTTGGCCACTGGTGACACAGCACAAGAGGCTTTATCTGGTACAGACCAAAGTAGACATGGCTGCACCTCCTCCCCTTTAACAACTGGACCACTCACTATTAAATCAGGTTAAAGCCATTTACAGTGGTGCATGCAAGCACTGCTCAACAAACTGGGTGAACTCACTAACATCACTCATCATTCTGCCAAGCTCATGCAAGGTATCTGCATTCTGTATTCTGCTGGAGCTCATTATACTGCCCTAACAGGCATCCCTGAAACTCCCTATACAGGAAGAACAAGGAAATCTTGCTCTCCATGGCAACATTGTGGAGCTTGCATTGCACCAAACCTGAAGTAACCATGGCATCACTGTCAGGTCCTCTAGCAAAATGGTTGCACTTTGTATATAGGAACATGTTTGTAAATCACAGGACACAGAACACAAAACAACAACAAAGCACAACTGTATCTTTCTAGAGCTGTGCTGCAGTGGTAGGAAATAAATATATATATATATATATATATATATATATATATATATATATATATATATATATATATAGATGTGTGTGTGTGTATGTATATATATATATATATATATATATATATATAGAGATATATATATATATATATATATATATATGTGTGAGTGTGTGTGTGTGTGTGTATATATATCTATATATATATGTATATATATATATATATATATACATAGATATATATAGATATATATATATATACACACACACACACACACACACACACACACACACACACACACACACACATCACACACACACACACACACATTTATATATATCTATATCTATATATATATATATATGTATATATATATATATATATATAGATATATATATATATATATGTATATATATATATATATATATATATATATATATATATATATATATATATATATATATATATATATATATGTATACATGGGTCTACCTCAAATGAATGAAAGATAACATACCTGAAAATGACATCGTCGAGACAAGATCACCAAAACCTTAGCTGAACAATCAACCATGTTGCCTAAACATTTCCCATGGTAAGTATCCAGTTGAACAAGATGGGAAAATGTGCCCTTTTCCCCACTGTAGTGTGATCCTAGAGTTGGCATATTTTGTTAGGGGGAGTGTGAGTGACATAGCCCTCCAACTGGATGGGTTGAAGAGAGTGTGGTGAATTTTTTTGTTAAATGGTCAATGGGATACTTTTATTTTAGATTTATTTATCAGGAAAGTCCAAGTTGGAACAAAGTCAACTTTCAGCAGAAGCCCAGGGAGAAACATTCCAAATGCATGTCTTTGTGACATGGGAGGAAATGAAAATACTCGGAAGAAACACATGAACATAGGAAGGACATGCAGACTCAAAACAAAAGGCACCCCAACCGAGAATCGAACCCAAGAACCTCTTGCTGTGAGGTGACAATGCGACTGCTGCACCACTGCACTGTCTGATACTTATTGTTTGAAGTGTCGTGGTAACATGGTGGTTCATTCAACTCAGGTTTTGGTGATGAATTCTCGACAACGTCATTTCAGTAATGTGGGTTTTCATTCATTATAAGTTGATCCATATAAATATATATATATATATATATATATATATATATATATATATATATATATATATATATATATATATATATGGGTCTATATGGAAGAAGCTAACATTTGTGCAGTCACAGAAACCTGATTCAAAGTTGCAGAGAGTACCCCAGCCATACCAGGTTACTGATCCTATCATTCATTCAGACTCCAAACCATGGGCAGCTAAACAAAAGGAGATGGAGTTGCAATATATATATATATATATATATATATATATATATATATATATATGGTTCTACCTGACATAGCCGAAACCACACAACACCGACAACCACATCACCGACACCACATATTCGACAGTCCATAAACACGAAACCACACATAACAAACACGAAACCCCATACACTGCACACACCACAATAACAATTATTAAAAACAAAACACATCCCCATTCCACAAACCACACACACAACACAAGCACACCAAAATCTAACCCTAAGGTCCGTCACTTCCTAACCCTAACTCACTTAACCCACCCCTATCGCTCCCTAACCCTAACTCACTTAACCCTAACCCTAACTCCCTAACTCACTTAACCCCTATCCCCACAGACCGTCAATCTCCACACTTAACACAGCCTTTCCGGCATCCTCGGCGTTGGTGTTGTCATCCGTCGTGTCGGTCTTCTGCATTGTCGATGTTCTGCATATATAGATATGTCGGTCTTCTATATATATATATATCAGGTAGAACCATATATATATATATATGGTAAAACAGTATGATGCACAGGAAACATTCCAGGTACAGTTAACAATTGACAAGACCGCTATTCAAATCATAGCTAGCTATTGCCTTCTAACTCTGACTCAAGATGCCCACTCCACCTATCTGTACCTCTTCGAATTTATCAAGGTTCAACCCTTTACCCTTATCCTGGGCGACTTTAATTACTCAACCATAGATTGAAAGAAATGCTCGTTCCAAAAGACAAATGCCCAGAGATTCTTGAGTTTGTCACTGCAAATGCCTTGGACTAGTTGGTTGACACCCCCACAACAGGTGAACATATCTTGGACTTGGTAGTAACTAACATGAGTAACCACTGCAGCATCCTACAATGTCATCATCCCTGGTAAGATCCGACCACAAACTAGACACTTTCAAAGTCACCATCTCCACTGACACCCCCCTCCCCTAGCTAGGGTCAAACAAAAAAACTTCTCCAAAGCTGATTACAACCTCCTGATGGAAAGTATAAACAGCTTTACTACCCCTCTCCCTCCATAGGAACTGGCACATATATCTAAACCTACACCAAAGTACAATATGAGCATTTATATAGCTGCATGGAATCAGGAATACCGGACAGGGTGAAATCATCTTCCTCAAGGAAGAGTAAACCTGTCTGGTGGACATCTACAATAAATAAACTCTATACTAAAAGGAAAAAAATTGCTGTACAGGACCAAGAAGGAGCAGGTGCCTAACTGGGAGTAATCTCTCCTTAGCCTGAACAAGTAAATAAAAGCAATAGCGAAATACTCCAAAGCAAACTTCAAGCCCAAACTGGCCACATTTACTAAAGATAATCATAAGGCCTTCTTCACATATGTCCACAATCTCAAGGGAAGCACCCAGACTGGCTCAGAACTGGTGCTCAAGAACACCCCATACACAGATACTGTAGATATAGCCAACCTGTTGGCAGACAGGTTCTGTGAAAACTTCACTCCTCTGTCCCTCATCAGTAAAACAGGACATCCCTAGTACCTGCCCCCTCCCCTCCCCTTATCTCTATGGAGCAAGTCATCACTGCCCTCTCAAAGACAAATAATACAGCCTCTGTTGGACCCGATAACATACCAGGCTGCATGCTACATGAACTCAGACAGGAACTTGCAGTACCATTAGGTACCCTATTCAACCAAAGCCTGTGTGCCTGCTTCTTCTCAGCCAAGTAGAGGACAACTACTGTCATCTCTTTGCAGAAAGGTGGAGAGTCCACCAATCCAAGAAATTATAGACCTATCAGCCTAACAAGCCTGATCTGCAAGGCCATGGAGGAGATTATCGTGGACCTCATTAACAAGGACATTGGCAACCTCCAGACACTTGATCCCACACAATTTGGTTTTGTCAAGGAGAGATCATACCTGTTAAATTTGGTTGACTTCTTTGAGACAGTCACCAAGGCCAAAGTCAAGGGGAACACGGTCTACATCGCCTACCTTGACCTGGCCAAAGCTTTCGATACTACTCCCCACTCAGGTATAATACATAAACTCCCTCAACTAGGCATCAATCCATATATTACCAGATGGGTAACAAACAGGCTCACTGACAGAACCCACCTAGTGAAAATAGAGGAAGCCACCTCAAATAGTAGACCCATAACAAGCAGTGTACCCCAGGAATCAGTCTTGGGGCCTCTGTTGTTTGGGATATATTTCTTGGAGGTTCAGGTCAAAACTAGTGGTCTATGGCTGACCAAGTTTGCAGATGACTGCAAACTGGCTGCTGTCATCAATTCCCCTAGTGATGTTGGCATCCTTCAAGAGTGTCTGACCCAAACAAATGACTGGTGCCAGAAACATGGCCTTAAACTGAATGCCAAAAAATGCATCATTATCCCATTTGGGGACAGTGATGTCCCCAAAAATTATCATATTGATAATAAGGTACTATGCACACAATCAGTCATGAGGGATTTGGGCACCCAGGTTGATAGCAAACTGACTTTTGACCACCATATTGCCTCCATTTTGTGGAAAGCTTTCTACTTGGCCCACTTCATTAGTAAGGTATTTCATCCAGGGAAAAGGTGGTCATAACATCCCTGTATTCTTCCTCATAAGACCCATTATTGAGTACAATGCCCCTTTTGGCATGTACCTCACTAAACACATGCAGCAGCTAGAGAGACCACAGAGGTTCCTTACCCAGAGAATCCAGGGCCTCAAACATCTACCCTACACAGATAGACTAAAAAGCCCTGTTCCTCTACTCAGTCTTCTACAGACTCATTAGAGGTGACATCTGTCTGGCATACAAAGCAATCTCAGACCCCACCCTGATAGGACTGTTGCATATCTGCAAGTCAAGCTCCACTGGAGTAACATGCACGCGTGACCTCAACCTGGTCTGCGACATCAATAGGACTTGTTGGCGGGACAGATTTTTGTACACAGATACTCCCACTTTTGTGGAATAGACTCCCTCTCGAGATAAAGCTGAGTACCTCATTAAACCTTTTTAAGCACAACCTTGATAACTGGATGGGGAAGGGAAAATACACCCCTGAGATTCCAACTGTGTCCCTGCTGGACAGTGGCATAGGGTGCTGACTTGGGGTCTATATTATAATCTTGAAGGTTTAAAACTTCAAATCACTAAAGATCGAACTTTAGTGATCGAAGTCTTAAACCATCAAAATCAAAAACAAAAAACTAAATAGTGTGTAGGGAGGAGTGCAAGCCCTCCCTGTGCCCCCCACACCCCCCACTTAAATATACCAACTCTGAGAACGCACTACATTTAAGTAAATGGAAATCTACCCCTACAGAAATTTTCCATTTAAATATTCGATGCAGTGCGCTTTCGGTATTCTCGTGTAGACAATATCGTATTCGATATTGTCAGACTTCCAGATTTTAATATAGACCCCTGACTTGTTGGAACATGGGCTAAATTCCTGGCTAGGCTTGTAAGGACCTCAGGGCCAATAGGTTAGCAACTTCCTATGATCCTATGATCCTATACACACACACACACACACACACACACACACACACACACACACACACACACACACACACACACACATCTATATATATGTATGTGTGTATATATATATATATATATATATATATATATATATATATATATATATATATATATATATATATATATATATATATAATTAATCCCCACACCTCATTCAACATTACAGCAATCTACATTCCACCAGGCGACAACATCACTGTACTGGAAAATCTTCTTTCCTCTCTCTGCTCTGACCTCCCCAATGAAACAATACTCATTGGAGATGGTAACATTAATTGTTTAATGCTCTCCACTGAATCCCCCTCCACCTCCATTAATCTGCATGGTTTCACCCAACTAGTTACTACACCTACATATACCACTAAATCAGCTACCCATTCTGTTCTACTTGACTGGATACTAGTAACTCATCCCCAGAAATATCACTTCCCCGAAACACAACCTGACGCCCTCAGTGACCACTGCCCAATCAAAGTCATCCATTTTAACCCACACATACTCAAACCTTATAAGATTAAGGCATGTCATAAATTAAAAAACTTTGACCCTAATGAAGTAAACAGTCAACTCTCAGCTATCAAATGGAACTTTCTCAGCCAGTTACCCCTGGATGAAGCTGTTTTGGAATTTAACAAGACATTCCTTAACATACTTAACTCCCTGGCCCCTGTACGCAACATCAGAATAAAATCAGTTATTTCCCCATGGCTAAATCCCTTCACCCTTTCCCTTATGACTCAGAGAGACAAAACTTGAGAGCTCTGGACCAAAACCAAATTCTCCATCCACTGACAACAATATAGACAACTTCATAACATTACTAAAAAAGGCATGACCAATGACAAAATAAACTACTACCCAAATCCCCCCAAAACACATTTACATAACCCTAAGAAATTCTGGCATTCAATTAATCAACTTCTTCATCATCACAACCCCTCCACTCCCAAACCTAGCCTCACCAATTCTCCCCTCTAACCCGCTACTAACTTTAACTCTAACTTTATGGACTCCACTAGTAAACTAACCAACCATCCTAACTCTAACAACACCCCACCCTCCAACCCTACTATAGCCTCTAACACCTCCTCTGCTTTCTGCTTAAAAATTGTATCCACCAGGTACATAAAATCCCTGCTCCTTAAACCTCAACAGATGGGATTCTTCCTCTCTTTCTGCAGCTAGCTGCCAACTCCTTAGCCCTACCCATCTCTATTCTCATCATCCAATCCATTACTGAAGCCAAGGTCCCAGCCATATGGAAAAAGTTCTACACCCTACCCATCGGCTCCACCAAACTATCCAACTTTAGGCCCATAGCAATTCTATCACCCTTCTCTAAGATCCCAGAGAAATGAGTACCCAAACAAATCCTACAATACCTCATAAAAGAAAACCTAATCACCCCCACCCAATATGGCTTCTGCCCTGGTTATAGTGCCTCTAGTGCTCTCATCTCCTTCATAAACACCATCTCACAAGCCAGAGACCAGAATAAACTAGTCTTGTACCACTTTCTTGACCTCACAAAGGCATTCAACACCATCTCCCACCCCCACCTCTTAGATAAACTATCTGAAGTAAACCTATCCATCCTTACTAACTCCTGGTTCTCTAGTTACCTCACCAATTGTTTCTAATCTGTCAAATGACTCTCTGCTATATCCCCCTGAACTCCCTATAAAGATAGGAGTACCTCAAGGTTCAGTTTTGGGACCACTGCTGTTTAATATTTTTACTTATAGATTATGTACCTCTGCCCCACAGTCATCACTAGTACAATGTGCCAATGACTCCCCAGCCATCCCACTGCTGATACCCTCCCTGAGCTCCATAATTCAACACAGAACTCCTCCTTGTCAATTGAGAACTGTCTCAGCCAAAACCATTTAATCCTAAACATAAAGAAAACCAATCTCTTACCATTCGTGCCAAAAATAATGAACCATCTGAAACCATCCTTCTCTGTCACTTCCCAAAATAATACACCCATCATAGTGGAAAGCCATACCAAACTACTTGGGGTCATTATTGATGACCAGCTACAATTTGACCTGCATGTACTAAGTAACATTAAGAAAACCCATCAAAAACTTGGACTCCTTTATAGAAACAAAAACTTTCTTTCCAGTAAAGCTATGACAGCCTTATCACAAGCTTACCTATTATCAACCCTCCTCTATGGCTCTCAAATTCTAATCAACTTACAAACCTTACTTATTTCTAAACTAGAGTCCACCTACAACAATGTAACTTAATATGCTGCTGAACTACCTTACTCCTGTCATCACTGCTTAGCACACAGAAAACTGAAGTGGTTGGAATTCCCCCATAACCTTCGACTCTCACAGCTTCAGATAATTCATTCTGTTGTATACCAGACAACCTTCTGCCCCAGCATCTCATCTGTTAACTCCCCCTACACCTCAGCAAGAACACTTTGGAGCCTAGAACAACATCTCCTTTCCATAAGATTAACATTGGTAAAATACCTTTACAGTTATTTCTCTGCTGAGAACTGGAACAAACTTTCACTTGGTTTTAGACACATTAGATCCAAATACCAATTCAAAAAGGTTGTAAAAAATCACTTAAGCAATAGAAAACTATATTAGTGTCACCACCCTCATGACTGACCCATCTCCTCTTGGCCTACCAGCAGCTCTCCTTTCTCCCTTACCTGTGTAACCCAACTTTCGTTCTAATTTTCTAATCTTCTATATTTCAACTCAGCATTCCCACATCCCTATCTCTCTACCCTATACCTACATTCTGTTTAATCTTTCTTACCTGACCACTTCTCTACCATTATGGATATTTTAATGTGTACTTTTGTCTAAGGATGTAAACTTATATTAATCTACCCTACTGTGCTCCATACCTACTTTAACTTGTCCTGCCTTGAATATAAATATTACAAAGAAAAAAATTTCATTCTACTTATTTACCCTCTCAGCACTGTACCTAATGTACTTTGCCTTGACTATAAGTAAATTTTATATATTCTACTCTTTTGCTGATTTGTACAGTTGAATTGCTACTCATGCTAAACCCACTTTTTATGCATATCACTATTGGAGACTTTGTAAAATTACCTATGTACTATGTCTACTTAATTCTGTGTTTTAACTGTGGAGCTTTTCTCCCTGGGTCTCCACTTGAAAAGGGATCTGACCCTTCTGGACCAACCCCGTCAACAAATATCAAATAAATAAATAACCGATCTCTGGAATAGGTTAGATGAAGGATTAGTGACATGACACTCCATGATAAATAATTTCACAAGACATCATGAATAACAAATTGACTAGGGAATTAACCATTAACAGTGAAATGCCTCAATGAGGCTGAGGAGTTTTGGTGTCACTAGTCTGCCAAGGGGATTGACCACTCATACTCGAGGGTGGCTTTTATAATAAAGCAGCCACCTGTGTCAGTATAGTACATTATACTATATTTCAGGGGTAAGGATTTACTAAAGCCCATCTATATAGCTATCTTTTCAAATCACATCTGCTCTGCAGATGTAACAGCCTGCATTCCAAGTTATGTATTTCAAAGCATTTTATAGCTGTATTTTAACATGTAATAACTATGCATGCCAGAAAGGGTTATGGAGGCATATTTGTGTTGGCAATGATATTTATGTCCTTGCTTTCATAGATTCCTCACTTGTTAGGTTCAACAGAACAGGACAATATAGGGCTGATGTCAACATGGCATCTTTGACTGACAATGATGACAGCATGACACAGTGATGCTGTCTGCAACATAACAGTGGAAGGGTCACCCATCACCATTATTACAGAGATCCCTGTAGGCTGAGCATACAGCCTCACAAAGGCATAATTGGCAGCTTCTACATGTGAGTCCATCATGGCCTCCATCTATACTATAATGAACGCAGCATCTGATATGCAGCAGTATCTAAGGTGCATCCACCCACAATAAGGGATAGACGTGGAAGGGGGAGGTTCAGAGTAACCTTGACTCTGGGACCATCCCTGATTTATCTGTATCATTGGAAAATAACTAGAAGGTGTGCTGGTCAGTGATCCACACAGAGTCATTTGCTACCCAGAGCATTATGAAGATGGTGAGTGTGGTTCACAGATTCTGGGATGAAGAGCAGCAAATGCATAGTAGCATGGACCATATGGATAGGTAACAAGCAATAGCGTTGAGATCAATTTTGGCAAATGTTTCCTTCAGTAAGGCCTCCAAGAGAAACATTGCAATTCCCTTCTGGTCTGCCTTCTGTGCCTGTGGAAAGTAAGGGCATGAAGAATTTAGATACAGACCATCTCACGCCAGACTGCATCACTGTCTCATATTTACACAGCCTGCCACAACTAGTTGTTGTGTATTGTTCTGACCATGGCCAAAGGCAGTCCTGTGGTTCAATCCTTTGGAAACATCATCAGGCTGCATATACACATGTTCATGTTGTTCATCCCCCTACCCGTCACCTCTGGTCACACAAACTGCTACACCCGATGAATAACCACATCATGGGTGATAACTCTAATGAGGGTCAGCACAGGCTATGAACCAACAGGATGTATGTTCTGAGCTAGTAGTAGCTGACTATAGTGGAGATGATGTTGGAGTTCAGTCCAATTTAGTTGTTTAATGGCAGAACAGTGATGAGTTCTAAAGAGGCAATTTGTAGCAAAGTGTGCTATTTTATTGTAGCATTGTTCTGGCTTTGCTTGTTTGGAAGTTTTGTAGGCTAGAAATGAGTGGGGAGGCATCAGCAGGGTATGTAGGAAATAGTCTTTATATATTTTATTATTTATTTATTTCCAGTTTGATTACCGGGGAAGTCCACTGGCCCAGAATGTGCCCATTTTCAGTGGAGGCCCGGGGAGAAAAGCTCCATAAGCAATGCGAATACAATCTAAGTTACGTAATGTTGAAGGTAAAAAATACATGTATAAATTCATTCATACAGTTAGTAAAAAGGCAAATGCATACAGTATACCTCATAAACATCATTAAGGGAAGTAGATAAAACAGATTTTCAGTAGTTTCCCTTCAGAGCAGCAAGTTTCAACTGTCTGTAATATCGAGATCTGAGGTTACTTGATATTTACAATATTTACATACAAGAAGTAGAGAGAGAATTACTTAAACTGAGATGTAGCTTAAGTTTGTTGTAGTAGCAATAGAAAAATGATAGTTCTAGGGTAGTGTGAAGTCAAAGAGTATAGAGGGTTCAATGGGTAGTTATTTAAATTTAAGTGGGATGAAAGCAGGAACATTTATGTTTAGAAGACAGGTAAGAGAAAAGTTGGGTTTTGAAGGATTCTGAGTTAGATATTGTTCTAAGTGAAGGAGGGAGAGAGTTCCATTTCGTGCCTAGAGAGTAGGAGGAAAGGAGTTGGCCAGCAGGGCATTTGGGTTTGTGGATAGAGATTAAATTTTGGTGTTCAGATCCTAGAGATCTATTTGGGATGTACGGAGGAAGGATGTTTGTTAAGGCTGGGCATTTATCAGGGTAGAATATTCATTTGTGAGCAGTGGTTAGTTGGAGATAGTCTAGGTGGTTAGAGAGTTCTAGCCAGTTCAGAGTTTGTAGGGAAAGGCAATGGTGAGTAGAGGTTTTAGATTTGGTTGCAAATTTAGAGATCTTATTATAGCAAATTTCGAGTTTAGAGGAGTTGGAAGAAGACAGGTTAGTTAGGAGTGGAGCTCCATATAGTAAAGATGGTAGAAGATAGGTAGTTGCTAAGGTATGCCTAGAGGAGTTGGAGAGAAAGTGGTTGTTCCTATAGAGCATACCTAGCTTTTGGTGGGTTTTCTTTATGTTTTGTTGTATGTGGTTATCAAATTTAAGGTGCTCGTCTATGGTGATGCCAAGGAGTTTTGCAGATGGGACCACCTCTATAGTAGAGTTGGTTTGGCTTAGGATTTTGAAAGCATTTTTGTCAAAAGTGAAAGCCCTGGATGGAGGGAAAAGAAGAATTTTAGATTTATTAGGTTTTTGTCAGTAGTTCAGGAAGGTTAGAGGTGGCACAGACTAAGGTAGAGTCATCAATGTATTGGATAACTGTTGTGTCTGGGATGGCAGTGTGAAGGTTATTTATGAAGATGCTGAAAAGCATGGGTCCAAGGATGGACCCCTGGGGAATGCCAGTGGGTGTAGGTAAGAAGGAGGAGGTAGAGTTTTTCCATCTGACAGCTTGAGATCTGTCTGATAGGTAGCTGGAGAACCAGGATAGAGTATCAAGGGAGAGATGAAGGTTGGCTAGAGAAGAGAAGGTGTTTGTGAGAGATGGTGTCAAAGGCTTTACAAAGATCTAGCAGTACAGTGGAAACTAGTAATCCAGAATCCCTGGCTTGATTGACTGTTTCTAAGAAGGATAATAAGGCAGTAATGGTGCTGTGTCCAGGGTGGAAGCCATGTTGGGTCGGTGTTATGAGGTCGTTCTGGGTTAAGAAAGGCATGAGTTGGTGGTGGACACATTTTTCTAGAATTTTTGATATAGGTGAGAGTAGGGCAATTGGGCGGAAGTTGGAGATATTAGTATTTTTGCCTCCTTTATGAAGCGGTAGAATATAGGCTGATCACCAAAGAATAGGAATGTATGACTCTTTTAAAGATCTGTTAATTAAGATGCTGATAGGGAGAGCAATACCTTCAGCAACACATTTAAGGAAGGAGGAGGGAATGTTGTCAGGGGCATTAGAGCATGGCTTTAGTTTGGATAAGAGCCTTTTTATAAATGTGGTTGAAACAGGTTTCAGCTGGAAATTGAGAGGACAGTTAAAAGGGTTGTTAGGTGTAAAGGAAAGAGAGTTGGATGTATTTTTGTTTTGAAAGGATTTAGTTAGATTAGCTATAGATTCAGTAAAGAATTTGTTGAAGTGAGAGCTTAGTTCTGTGTCAGTTATACTAGGGTCAGGGCAGGGGTTATTCCTGGATCCTGGATGGAGAAAGGAATTAACTGATTTCCAGAATTGTTTTGGGTTCTTATTATGGTTGGACTGAAGTTTATTGTAGTAGGTTTTTTTTGTCCAGGGTGATTAGTTTTTTTGCTTGGTTGTGGAGTTGGGTGTATTGGAGCAGGGATGAAGGCATTTTATTTTTCTGGTAGAGCTTCTGGGATTTTTCCCTTTGATGCATGATTTGTTTTGTTTCTTTGAATAGCCAAGGGGCAGAATTAGCTTTGACTCGTTTGTTTCTTGATGGGGCTAGGGAGTTAAGAGTATTTAGGAAGATAGAGTTAAATTGTTCTACAGCATTGTCTAGGGGAAGAGTATTTAGGATCTGCCAATTAGTATGTTTAAAAAATGTTTGAGAAAATTGTGGGGTTGAAGTTGCTGGGATTACGAGTGTGGATGTAATGGTGTTGATATTGGGTGGAGTTAGCTGAGCGGTGTATGAAAGTGGGGAGATGGTCACTAAAGGTGTCAGGGATAGTGCCAGAAAGAATTATTTTGTTTGGATAAGAGATTAGGATCCAGTCAATGATGAATCCTGGGGGATTGTTTTTGTTAGGACGGATGGTTGAGTAGATTACTTGGGTGAAGTTGTAGAGGTTAATGAATTGGGAGGGGGAAGGTGAGTTGATTTTATTCCAATCAATGTTAACATCACCTAGAATGTAGGTTTCTAATTTGATTTCTGTTGAGGCGCAGTAAAGAATATTTTCGAGGGTAGGGATGTTGTCACCTGGGGATATGTATAGGGAGATAATGCAAATGTTCTTATGTTTATTTAGTCATAGGAGACTAACTGTTAGTTCAGCATTTTTGAATTGTGGAGTTGGGATTTGTAAAAGGATTAAGTAGAGGAGGTTAGAGAAGATTATTGCAGATCCTCCACCTTTTTTATTTAATCTGTCACTTCTGAGGATTTGGAAACCAGGAGGTAAGAGTTCAGAGTCAGCAATATGGGGTTTTAGCCAGGTTTCAGAGATGGCTAAGATGTCAGGTTGGTTGTGGCAAATCCAAGCTTGTAGTTGGTGTATTTTGTTATTGAGGCACTGAGCATTGATAGTGAAGAACTTAAGGGAGTTAGGAGAGGAAGCGATAGAAGAAGTGGGAGGGGGACTATGATTGTTTCCAGTGGGAGAAGTAGTGGTTGGGGGGAAGTTGTTAGTAATGAGGCAGGGGCCAGGGTTGGGATGAATATCTCCAGATAAGGCCAGGTCATTATTAGGAGTAACTCTAAGTCTTTTGGGTTTATGAAGTAGGAAGCTGTTAGGGGGTAGCAGGAGTTTAAGAGTGAATGTTTTTGTTATGGTGAAGTGTTTGGGATGGAAAAGGTACAGTGTTTTGGGAGGAATAAGAGAGGAAGATATGTTGTTGTAGTGGGTAGATAGAGATGGTTGTAAGTGAGTACAAGGGATAGTTTGAGTAGGAGGTAGGCAGAGGGGTATTTTGTGAGAGTAGGAAGTAGCATAATATAGAGGAATTAGTAGTGCAAGAAGTGAGGATGGGACACAGATAGTATGAAGGATTTTGGAGGGCATGTTCAGCATGGGGAAATTGAAGAGATAGATGTAGTGGAAGTGTACAGGCAAAAATGGGGTGGGGAGCTTAGGAAATAGATGGGGTTGAAAGTATTTGCAGGGGAGAGAAAGAGAGTATGTGTGGTGAGGAGAGAAGTATGATGGAGGGGATGGAAGGAGTTATCATAATTCAGCATAGGGTAAAATAAAATATAGGAGGGAGAGTAGGGATAATTTAAATAGACAAGAAAAGGGGAAGAGTTGGCTGCTGGCTAGCCTGGCAGGGGAGCGCAATGCGACCTACTAGAAAGTATGTACTACCTTTACATATTATAAGATGGATAAAGCAGTACGCATACTTTCTCTGAAAGGTCCTTGTAGGGAGCAAATGGGATTTTAGGTTTGATTTAAAGTCCCTTGTTTATGGGTTCTCAGCATGGACTTCCTGTAGGTTGCATTCAGGAGGAGAAGGAGGATAGGCAGGAACACAAGCTGGAACATGCAAGGGAGAGACAAAAAATGTAATGAAGCAGGCAGTACAGGAGTCGAGAGCTGAGAAGCAGACAGGCGTAACATACACAGTTAAATCTGCAAAAGTGAAAATGGACAAAGCAGTTCAGATAAATTAAGTTAACCTCTATCTAGTACCAAATATCACAAACAAAGCTAAGAATAGGTAAGAAAATGTAAATAAAAAGACTCTAATGTACAATGTAACTTGGGAATGAACAGTCAAAAACTAATTAGCTGACAAAAGCTAAGCAAACTGGGACATATTACATTGCAAATGGTTTCTCAAGTTCTATCTGTTAGGTAGGGTTTGTTCTCTAACATGTCCACAGTAGGTCACTGAAAGTTTCTTGTAACTAAAGTGGTTAAAGCTTCACATACCTTCTTATTCACTGAAACTGACATGCCAAATATCACCCTCAATCCATTGGTGGGCACCACAGTTTGACAAGATTCCTTCAGTCTTCCAACCCATATACAGAAACCATCCGCAATGTGGTAGTTACTCAGTTGTTGGCATATCTGGCACTGCCTGCATCTCTTTTCTTGTTGTGGATGGCTGCAGTGTGCAAAATTGGGGGCTATGGCTCTGATGGTGCCCATTAGCACATGCTTCTGAGTTACAGCTGCTATTAATCCAGAAGTCATGTACTACACAATTATCAGTGCACACAAGAGTTAAGTGACACCATACAGTGTGCCTACTTATATTTTTCTTAATTATGCTTCCATTTTGGTTGCAGTCATTTGCATACACAGTATGATTCATTTGCATGAAGTTGCTTATTTCCAAGTCATGATTAAGCCATTAACATGCACTGCATACATAGTATTTTATCCCTTGCATGACTGGACTAGGTATCTGAGTTGCCTAGACCCTGCACATTGCTTCTGCCTGCATTAACTTGCGCTGCTAAATGTCTTTGAATTCCAGTTACAATCTTGCTAACTACATCAGATACTTAACAGGTAGAGTCTGCAGTTTATGTTATCACTGTATTGTTTAACAAACTAGCATTGAAAGAAGTGAAATCAAAACTCAATGCATTAGTTGTAATTCACAGAACTGTAATTAAAGATTTACAAGAAAATTCATTTCTACAATGGTGTATGTCACCACTGAACCTCTTAAAGTAGAGACTCTCAACTCAGCTGAGATAACAAAATATGTTAAGTTCATTGCTGTACTACCTTGCAGAAAAGTCAATAAATATTTCTGTTAAACAAAGAAATGTTCACTTTATACTGGATATACAGTGGTTATATAGTGGTCCTATGTACAGCAACCTCCACACAGGGGTTTTGCAGAGTGATAGAGGATTTTTCTGAACTATATTTGCTGCAGTACAGTATTCATGCTGTACTTTATTCATGTTAAACCTATATAAAGCAAAGTACTATTTTTCACTGTTTGCATAAGTCTTATGGGTTGCTCATCACTGGATTAGATTTTTGACAATATAATGGTTCCACTCTTTTGTTTTTGTCATTTCACAGGTGGATAGTCAAATGACAGTGTGCTTATTAGACATCTAAATCACATGTAGATACAGGTGGCCTACTAAATATAGTAAAACTGATCACGAAAAATGAATCTTATGTCATATTAACAGCGTTCAATGTTGAAAATGCTTTTATTTGACAAGAGTGTTATATGGTGCTTTTGTGGATGATGAGAAAAACTTTAAAAGTTTAATGATTTAAATACAGAATGTTGTGTATACAATAGCTAAAAATGTAAAGATGGTATACAAGAACATTAGAGTATATTTTCTAGAAATAAAACAATGCATCAGATTCTGACAGAGAGGTTTATGATTCTTGCTCTGGGTTACCTGAGGGTAATGACACTACAGACACATCTGCTCACCCAAACCATGTCATTTCCATCTAAAAGAGAAGGAAGTTCATGAATAAAATACACAAGCAACTTAAATTATGAAATAAATGTTTTTTTTGTAATAAAAGAATTCAAGCACCTGGCCCATTGGCTTTGTAAAATAGCATTACAAAATATAATTCCTTTAAAATAAATCTTTTCTTAGATAATTTTAAGTCATTTTATTTATTTTGTCAAATGAATAACCCCATGTACACAGACAACCCTTTCCTCCTCCCACCCAACACTACAACCTGTGAGAGATGCACCTATCTAGCCAGACTGGAGGTAAAGCTCTCTCCAACCAAGACTGAAATTGGCAGTCAAGAAGAGAAGGTAAACACTTGCACCACACCACACTCATCACATAGTCCCACTAAACCTACACCACAAAGATCCACACATAGAAAGACAAAAATATTCGTGGAGGCTCTCAATAATAATCTGCTCAAGCAACAGAGACCTCCAAAGAAGAAACGCAAGCAACCTCCACCCCCCCAACACAACACAAATGACACATAGCCCACAGACTCATTGTGCCACTCAACCACAGCCCATAAGACAAATAACGTACCCGACACACTAGTCATAGGTGACTCTATAGTCAGGCACACTGATGTCCCACTGACCAGGCTAAACAAGGAGAAGGTTACTGTTAACTGACTGTCGGGTGCCAGGATCCACCACATAACCCACGCACTCAGATCACTCCACAACAAGAACAAATATGACTCTGTCATTGTACATGTTGGTGTGAATGATGTGAGAAGTACCTCCCTGGACCATATGAAAAGAGACATGGAAGAGCTCTCCAATCTTGTAGCCCAGGCAGGTATGACCCTAGCCCTGAGTAGCATCCTGCCATCACCCAGAATGATACCGAAGTACAAGGACAGTATGAGTGACTTTGGCTAAGCTTCTGGTGTCATTCTAAGGGGATCCAGTATCTGTCTGCCTGGGTTGATAGACCACAATGCTTTACCAGAGATGACCTGCACCTGTCACTCCTGGGATTTCGGATTCTGGCTAAGGCTCTTGCCATCCTTATGAATTAGTGCCTTTTTTAGGCAAGGTTCAAATGACAAATTCACCACCATAACAGGAACAGGCAAGCAAAACTGAGGGTAATGCTACTGAATGTTAAAAAAAAAAGTCCCCAAATTCTTCTACATGATGCAGCACAATGCTGAGATACTAGTTCAGGGTTACTGAGATGGATGCCTGCAATATCTGCAACATGTATTTATTTATTTATTTTACATTTGTTGACTGGGGAAGTCCAGCTCGGCACAAAGGCCTCTTTGCAGTCGAGGCCCTGGAAGAAAAGCTCCAGTACATGCAGTATGAGCAAAATCTTTTAAGTTATATAATATCAACAATGTCAGGCAGAACATATTTGAAATAAATTTTACAATGCCAAAGTAGAAAATATAGTAACTATACATACAGTAGTAAGGCTTCTTATACTAATTATATTCTATACATATATAGTTAAATAATTATGCAGTTGGATACATGTCACAATACAGAGTGCTGAGCTATTTGTAAGGGTAGATAGCAAATGTTTACTTAATTTTGAGATATAAATGAAATAAGTGGTAAAACAGTTAAGGGAAACATAGGTAGAAGTTGGGGTAATGAAGACAGAGTGATAGTTAGTAGCAGAATAGAGGAGAACAGAGGTATAGTAGATGAAGAGGAAGAAAGCAGAGACACTATACCTATCCTACTCATACAGCTGCAGAGCCAGGACATTGAGAGGTGTTTTCTTAGATGTGTTTTGAATGTCTTCTGTTTTTCAAGGAGCCTAAGAACATGTGGGAAGTTCTTCCAGAGGGTAACTACAGAGTTTGAGTATAAGGAAGTTCTCAAAGCATTTTGGGTTTTAGTGATGGGGAGGAATAGGTCATCTCAGAATGAAGAGTTTTGGTAGGGTGATAGTGCTGAAGCATGTCATTTAGTGCTGGATACTTATCAGGATAGTATATTAAAGCATGAGCTAGTAGTAGCTGACTATAGTGGAGATGATGTTGGAGTTCAGTCCAATTTAGTTGTTTAATGGCAGAACAGTGATGAGTTCTAAAGAGGCAATTTGTAGCAAAGTGTGCTATTTTATTGTAGCATTGTTCTGGCTTTGCTTGTTTGGAAGTTTTGTAGGCTAGAAATGAGTGGGGAGGCATCAGCAGGGTATGTAGGAAGTAGTCTTTATATATTTTATTATTTATTTCTTTCCAGTTTGATTACCGGGGAAGTCCACTGGGCCAGAATGTGCCCATTTTCAGTGGAGGCCCGGGGAGAAAAGCTCCATAAGCAATGCGAATACAATCTAAGTTACGTAATGTTGAAGGTAAAAAATACATGTATAAATACATTCATACAGTTAGTAAAAAAGCAAATGCATACAGTATACCTCATAAACATCATTAAGGGAAGTAGATAAAACAGATTTTCAGTAGTTTCCCTTCAGAGCAGCAAGTTTCAACTGTCTCTAATATCGAAATCTGAGGTTACTTGATATTTACAATATTTACATACAAGAAGTAGAGAGAGAGAATTACTTAAACTGAGATGTAGCTTAAGTTTGTTGTAGTAGCAATAGAAAAATGATAGTTCTAGGGTAGTGTGAAGTGAAAGAGTATAGAGGGTTCAATGGGTAGTTATTTAAATTTAAGTGGGATGAAAGCAGGAATATTTATGTTTAGAAGACAGGTAAGAGAAAAGTTGGGTTTTGAAGGATTCTGAGTTAGATATTGTTCTAAGTGAAGGAGGGAGAGAGTTCCATTCCATGCCTAGAGAGTAGGAGAGAAGGAGTTGGCCAGCAGGGCGTTTGGGTTTGTGGATAGAGATTAAATTTTGGTGTTCAGATATTAGAGATCTATTTGGGATGTACGGAGGAAGGATGTTTGTTAAGGCTGGGCATTTATCAGGTTAGAATATTCATTTGTGAGCAGTGGTTAGTTGGAGATAGTCTAGGTGGTTAGAGAGTTCTAGCCAGTTCAGAGTTTGTAGGGAAAGGCAATGGTGAGTAGAGGTTTTAGATTTGGTTGCAAATTTAGAGATCTTATTATAGCAAATTTCGAGTTTAGAGGAGTTGGAAGAAGACAGGTTAGTTAGGAGTGGAGCTCCATATAGTAAAGATGGTAGAAGATAGGTAGTTGCTAAGGTATGCCTAGAGGAGTTGGAGAGAAAGTGGTTGTTCCTATAGAGCATACCTAGCTTTTGGTGGGTTTTCTTTATGTTTTGTTGTATGTGGTTATCAAATTTAAGGTGCTCGTCTATGGTGATGCCAAGGAGTTTTGCAGATGGGACCACCTCTATAGTAGAGTTGGTTTGGCTTAGGATTTTGAAAGCATTTTTGTCAAAAGTGAAAGCCCTGGATGGAGGGAAAAGAAGAATTTTAGATTTATTAGAGTTGAAGTAGTGGAAAAAGCTATTTGGGTTTTTGTCAGTAGTTCAGGAAGGTTAAAGGTGGCACAGACTAAGGTAGAGTCATGAACGTATTGGATAACTGTTGTGTCTGGGATGGCAGTGTGAAGGTTATTTATGAAGATGTTTAAAAGCATGGGTCCAAGGATGGACCCCTGGGGAATGCCAGTGGGTGTAGGTAAGAAGGAGGAGGTAGAGTTTTTCCATCTGACAGCTTGAGATCTGTCTGATAGGTAGCTGGAGAACCAGGATAGAGTATCAGGGGAGAGATGAAGGTTGGCTAGATGAAAGATAAGGTGTTTGTGAGAGATGGTGTCAAAGACTTTACAAAGATCTAGCAGTACAGTGGAAACTAGTAATCCAGAATCCCTGGCTTGATTAACTGTTTCTAAGAAGGATAATAAGGCAGTAATGGTGCTGTGTCCAGGGCGGAAGCCGTGTTGGGTCAGTGTTAGGAGGTGGTTCTGGGTTAGGAAAGGCATGAGTTGGTGGTGGACACATTTTTCTAGAATTTTTGATATAGGTGAGAGTAGGGCAATTGGGCGGAAGTTGGAGATATTAGTATTTTTGCCTCCATTATGAAGCGGTAGAATGTAGGCTGATCACCAAAGAATAGGAACGTACGACTCTTTTAAAGATCTGTTAATTAAGATGCTGATAGGGAGAGCAATACTTTCAGCAGCACATTTAAGGAAGGAGGAGGGAATGTTGTCAGGGGCATTAGAGCATGGGTTTAATTTGGATAAGAGCCTTTTTATAAATGTGGTTGAAACAGGTTTCAGCTGGAAATTGAGAGGACAGTTAAAAGGGTTGTCAGGTGTAAAGGAAAGAGAGTTGTATGTATTATTGTTTGGAAAGGATTTAGTTAGATTAGCTATAGATTCAGTAAAGAATTTGTTGAAATGAGAGCTTAGTTCTGTGTCAGTTATACTAAGGTCAGGGCAGGGGTTATTCCTGGATCCTGGATGGAGAAAGGAATTAACTGATTTCCAGAATTGTTTTGGGTTCTTATTATGGTTGGACTGAAGTTTATTGTAGTAGGTTTTTTTTGTCCAGGGTGATTAGTTTTTTTGCTTGGTTGTGGAGTTGGGTGTATTGGAGCAGGGATGAAGGCATTTTATTTTTCTGGTAGAGCTTCTGGGATTTGTCCCTTTGATGCATGATTTGTTTTGTTTCTTTGAATAGCCAAGGGGCAGAATTAGCTTTGACTCGTTTGTTTCTTGATGGGGCTAGGGAGTTAAGAGTATTTAGGAAGATAGAGTTAAATTGTTCTACAGCATTGTCTAGGGGAAGAGTATTTAGGATCTGCCAATTAGTATGTTTAAAAAATGTTTGAGAAAATTGTGGGGTTGAAGTTGCTGAGATTACGAGTGTGGATGTAATGGTGTTGATATTGGGTGGAGTTAGCTGAGCGGTGTATGAAAGTGGGGAGATGGTCACTAAAGGTGTCAGGGATAGTGCCAGAAAGAATTATTTTGTTTGGATAAGAGATTAGTATCCAGTCAGTGATGGATCCTGGGGGATTGTTTTTGTTAGAACGGATGGTTGAGTGGATTACTTGGGTGAAGTTGTAGAGGTTAATGAATTGGGAGGGGGAAGGTGAGTTGATTTTATTCCAATCAATGTTAACATCACCTAGAATGTAGGTTTCGAATTTGATTACTGTTGAGGCGCAGTAAAGAATATTTTCGAGGGTAGGGATGTTGTCACCTGGGGATATGTATAGGGAGATAATGCAGATGTTCTTATGTTTGTTTAGTCATAGGTGACTAACTGTTAGTTCAGCATTTTTGAATTGTGGAGTTGGAATTTGTAAAGGGATTAAGTAGAGGAGGTTAGAGAAGATTATTGCAGAGCCTCCACCTTTTTTATTTAATCGGTCACTTCTGAGGATTTGGAAACCAGGAGTTAAGATTTCAGAGTCAGCAATATGGGGTTTTAGCCAGGTTTCAGAGATGGCTAAGATGTCAGGTTGGTTGTGGCAAATCCAAGCTTGTAGTTGGTGTATTTTGTTATTGAGGCACTGAGCATTGATAGTGAAGAACTTAAGGGAGTTAGGAGAGGAAGCGGTAGAAGAAGTTGGAGGGGGACTATGATTGTTTCCAGTGGGAGAAGTAGGGGTTGGGGGGAAGTTGTTAGTAATGAGGCAGGGGCCAGGGTTGGGATGAATATCGCCAGATAAGGGCAGGTCATTATTAGGAGTAACTCTAAGTCTTTTGGGTTTATGAAGTAGGAAGCTGTTAGGGGGTAGCAGGAGTTTAAGAGTGAATGTTTTTGTTATGGTGAAGTGTTTGGGATGGAAAAGGTACAGTGTTTTGGGAGGAATAAGAGAGGAAGATATGTTGTTGTAGTGGGTAGATAGAGATGGTTGTAGGTGAGTACAAGGGATAGTTTGAGTAGGAGGTAGGCATAGGGGTATTTTGTGAGAGTAGGAAGTAGCATAATATAGAGGAATTAGTAGTGCAAGAAGTGAGGATGGGACACAGATAGTATGAAGGATTTTGGAGGGCATGTTCAGCATGGGGAAATTGAAGAGATAGATGTAGTGGAAGTGTACAGGCAAAAATGGGGTGGGGAGCTTAGGAAATAGATGGGGTTGAAAGAATTTGCAGGGGAGAGAAAGAGAGTATGTGTGGTGAGGAGAGAAGTATGATGGAGGCGCTGGAAGTAGTTATCATAATTCAGCATAGGGTAAAATAAAATATAGGCGGGAGAGTAGGGATAATTTAAATAGACAAGAAAAGGGGAAGAGTTGGCTGCTGGCTAGCCTGGCAGGGGAGCGCAATGCGACCTACTAGAAAGTATGTACTACCTTTACATATTACAAGATGGATAAAGCAGTACGCATACTTTCTCTGAAATGTCCTTGTAGGGAGCAAATGGGATTTTAGGTTTGATTTAAAGTCCCTTGTTTATGGGTTCTCAGCATGGACTTCCGGTAGGGTGCATTCAGGAGGAGAAGGAGGATAGGCAGGAACACAAGCTGGAACATGCAAGGGAGAGAAAAAAATGTAATGAAGCAGGCAGTGCAGGAGTCGAGAGCTGAGAAGCAGACAGGTGTAACATACACAGTTAAATCTGCAAAAGTGAAAATGGACAAAGCAGTTCAGATAAATTAAGTTAACCTCTATCAAGTACCAAATATCACAAACAAAGCTAAGAATAGGTAAGAAAATGTAAATAAAAAGACTCTAATGTACAATGTAACTTGGGAATGAACAGTCAAAAACTAATTAGCTGACAAAAGCTAAGCAAACTGGGACATATTGCATTGCAAATGGTTTCTCAAGGTCTATCTGTTAAGTAGGGTTTGTTCTCTAACATGTCCACAGTAGGTCACTGAAAGTTTCTTGTAACTAAAATGGTTAAAGCTTCACATACCTTCTTATTCACTGAAACTGACATGCCAAATATCACCCTCAATCCATTTGTGGGCACCACAGTTTGACAAGATTCCTTCAGTCTTCCAACCCATATACAGAAACCATCCGCAATGTGGTAGTTACTCAGTTGTTGGCATATCTGGCACTGCCTGCATCTCTTTTCTTGTTGTGGATGGCTGCAGTGTGCAAAATTGGGGGCTATGGCTCTGATGGTGCCCATTAGCACATGCTTCTGAGTTACAGCTGCTATTAATCCAGATGTCATGTACTACACAATTATCAGTGCACACGAGAGTTAAGTGACACCATACAGTGTGCCTACTTTATATTTTTCTTAATTATGCTTCCATTTTGGTTGCAGTCATTTGCATACACAGTATGATTCATTTGCATGAAGTTCCTTATTTCCAAGTCATGATTAAGCCATTAACATGCACTGCATACATAGTATTTTATCCCTTGCATGACTGGACTAGGTATCTGAGTTGCCTAGACCCTGCACATTGCTTCTGCCTGCATTAACTTGCACTGCTAAATGTCTTTGAATTCCAGTTACAATCTTGCTAACTACATCAGATACTTAACAGGTAGAGTCTGCAGTTTATGTTATCACTGTATTGTTTAACAAACTAGCATTGAAAGAATTGAAATCAAAACTCAATGCATTAGTTGTAATTCACAGAACTGTAATTAAAGATTTACAAGAAAATTCATTTCTACAATGGTGTATGTCACCACTGAACCCCTTAAAGTAGAGACTCTCAACTCAGCTGAGATAACAAAATATGTTAAGTTCATTGCTGTACTACCTTGCAGAAAAGTCAATACATATTTCTGTTAAACAAAGAAATGTTCACTTTATACTGGATATACAGTGGTTATATAGTGGTCCTTTGTACAGCAACCTCCACACAGGGGTTTTGCAGAGTGATAGAGGATTTTTCTGAACTATATCTGCTGCAGTACAGTATTCATGCTGTACTTTATTCATGTTAAACCTATATAAAGCAAAGTACTATTTTTCACTGTTTGCATAGGTCTTATGGGTTGCTCATCACTGGATTAGATTTTTGACAATATAATGGTTCCACTCTTTTGTTTTTGTCATTTCACAGGTGGATAGTCAAATGACAGTGTGCTTATTAGACATCTAAATCACATGTAGATACAGGTGGCCTACTAAATATAGTAAAACTGATCACGAAAAATTAATCTTATGTCATATTAACAGCGTTCAATGTTGAAAATGCTTTTATTTGACAAGAGTGTTATATGGTGCTTTTGTGGATGATGAGAAAAACTTTAAAAGTTTAATGATTTAAATACAGAATGTTGTGTATACAATACCTAAAAATGTAAAGATGGTATACAAGAACATTTGAGTATATTTTCTAGAAATAAAACAATGCATCAGATTCTGACAGAGAGGTTTATGATTCTTGCTCTGGGTTACCTGAGGGTAATGACACTACAGACACATCTGCTCACCCAAACCATGTCATTTCCATCTAAAAGAGAAGGAAGTTCATGAATAAAATACACAAGCAACTTAAATTATGAAATAAATGTTTTTTTTTGTAATAAAAGAATTCAAGCACCTGGCCCATTGGCTTTGTAAGAAGCCAACACATTACAAAATATAATTCCTTTAAAATAAATCTTTTCTTAGATAATTTTAAGTCATTTTATTTATTTTGTCAAATGAATAACCCCATGTACACAGACAACCCTTTCCTCCTCCCACCCAACACTACAACCTGTGAGAGATGCACCTATCTAGCCAGACTGGAGGTAAAGCTCTCTCCAACCAAGACTGAAATTGGCAGTCAAGAGGAGAAGGTAAACACTTGCACCACACCACACTCATCACATAGTCCCACTAAACCTACACCACAAAAATCCACACATAGAAAGACAAAAATATTCGTGGAGGCTCTCAATAATAATCTGCTCAAGCAACAGAGACCTCCAAAGAAGAAACGCAAGCAACCTCCACCCCCCAACACAACACAAATGACACATAGCCCACAGACTCATTGTGCCACTCAACCACAGCCCATAAGACAATATAACGTACCCGACACACTAGTCATAGGTGACTCTATAGTCAGGCACACTGATGTCCCACTGACCAGGCTAAACAAGGAGAAGGTTACTGTCAACTGACTGTCGGGTGCCAGGATCCACCACATAACCCACGCACTCAGGTCACTCCACAACAAGAACAAATATGACTCTGTCATTGTACATGTTGGTGTGAATGATGTGAGAAGTACCTCCCTGGACCATATGAAAAGAGACATGGAAGAGCTCTCCAATCTTGTAGCCCAGGCAGGTACGACCCTAGCCCTGAGTAGCATCCTGCCATCACCCAGAATGATACCGAAGTACAAGGACAGTATGAGTGACTTTGGCAAAGCTTCTGGTGTCATTCTAAGGGGATCCAGTATCTGTCTGCCTGGGTTGATAGACCACAATGCTTTACCAGAGATGACCTGCACCTGTCACTCCTGGGATTTCGGATTCTGGCTAAGGCTCTTGCCATCCTTATAGTGCCTTTTTTAGGCAAGGTTCAAATGACAAATTCACCACCATAACAGGAACAGGCAAGCAAAAACTGAGGGTAATGCTACTGAATGTTAGAAGTCTAAATTCTCAAAATGCACTCCCTCAAGGCACTCCTTAAAATGGAGAACATTGATATCTGTGCAGTGACTGAGACCTAGTTCAAGACTCCAGAGAGCACCCCTGTGTTACCAGGCTATAACTCATACCACACTTTTTGGCCACCTAACTTGGACCGGAACATCAAAGGCAGAAGTGTGTCCATATTCATTAAGGATATCGACCCCTCCAGGCTTGTTGCTCAGCATAATGCATCCGAGGTTATCCAAGTGCAACTAACTCTGGGCAAAACTGAAATCCAAATTCTAGCTTGCTACATATCCCCCATCATGCCACAGGATTCCCATTCCTCTTTTCTTGATATATTGGAAAATATTAGGGTTCAACCAAACACCCTAATAATGGGCGATTTCAACTACCCCACAATTAACTGGGAAAACTACTCATGTACCAACTCCTTCACTCAACGATTTCTGGAATTCATAAATTCCAATCCCCTGGATCAACTTATCCACATTCCCACCAGGGGCAACAAATATCCTAGACCTAGTAATTGCCAGCATGAGTGACCGGTGTTCCACACCTGACGTCAACTCCTCGTTGGTCAGAACCGACCATAAGCTAATCGCCCTAGATATCCACCTCCTGCCCCCATTAAGGAAACCACGGTAAATAATTTCTCCAAAGCCAACTTCAAGCTTCTTAAGACAGAAGTGGCGAACTTCATGACACCCATGCAGATGGACAATACAGTTACGACTGCTGAATCCTACACAAATGCACTCTATAAGCACTTACATGAGTACATGGATCATGTTTTCCCAAACAGAACCAAGACGCTATCCTCTGAAAAAAGGAAGCCAATCTGGTGGTCCCCTGCCATTAACAAATTCTGCAACAGAAGGAAGAAACTGTTGCAAAAGAGAGTAAAATCCCATGAGTGGAGGAGCTCCCTGGTCAGCCTCAGTAAAAAGCTGAGATCCCTTATAAGATCCTCCAAAGCTAGCTACGAAAACAAAATTGCCACTGATTCTAGGGACAACAACAAAGCATTCTATAGCTATGTCAAGAATCTCAATGGCAACACCCAGATCTGCTCTAAGTTACAGCACAATGGCATGAAAATTACAGAACCAATTGATATTGCCAGCATCCTGGCAGATAGGTTCAGTGCTAACTTTACCCCTCTCTCACCCCGTAAAGGGACCATATTTATACAGGAAGAATGCAGAGTCCCTGTAATCACAACTACACAGGTGAAAGCTGCACTCTCTAAAGTCAAAAGCAGAGCATCTGTGGGACTGGACAACATCCCAGGCTGTGTTTTACATGAACTTCAGAACGAACTGGCTCCCCACCTAAGCACCATGTTCAATCATAGCCTCACATCAGGCTTTGTCCCACTTAATGGTGCACAGCAACAGTTATCCCACTCCACAAAGGGGCAGCCACCATTGATCCCGGGAACTATCGCCCTATTAGCCTGATGAGCCTGGTGTGTAAGGCCATGGAACGTATCATCATGGAACTCATAAACAAAGACATTGGTAACCTCCAAACTCTGGACCCCACCCAGTTCGGGTTTGTGAAAGGCAGATCATGCCTCCTGAACCTGATCGACTTTTTTGAGGCAGTCACCAAAGCCGTAAATGAGGGTAAGGTGGTTCACACAGCCTATCTTGACCTCACCAAGGCTTTCGACACCATCCCCCATTCTGGAATTATAGCTTAACTCACTAAAATAGGTATAAATCCCTACGTCACAAGATGGGTTACCAACTGGCTCACTGACAGAACCCACACTGTAAAAGTTGTAGACTCCAAATCTGACTTCAAACCAGTGACAAGTGGAGTATCACAGGGTTCAGTCCTGGGACCTCTCCTGTTTGGTATCTACTTCTTTGAAGTACAGGCTAACACAAAAGGACTCTGACTAATGAAGTTTGCAGATGACTGCAAACTAGGAGCCATAGTTGAGTCCCCAAATGATGTGGACATCCAACAGAAAGCCTCACTGAGACAGATGCCTGGTGTCAGAGCCGTGGTCTCAAGCTCAATGCCTAAAAAGTGCACTGTCATCCCCTTTGGTAAAAACTCAGTACCCATGAACTACCACATATGCGGCAGTCTACTTAATACCAAATGTGTGATAAGAGACCTTGGGACCCAGGTGGACACTAGTCTCTCCCTTGATAATCACATCACCACAGTAGTCAGGAAATCCTTCTATGTGGCACACCTCATCACAAATGGGTTCTCATCCAGGAAAAAAGAGGTCATTGTTCCCCTCTGCCCGACACTCATTAGACCCATTATAGAGTACAATGCCCCTTTTGGAATGTATCTCACAAGACATCTGCAGTAGCTGGAAAGGCCACAGTAGTACCTCACAAAGTGGATTACTGGCCTCAAACAGATGCCCTACACTGACTGTCTCAAAAAACTCCAGCTTTACTCCATAGCATATCATCTACTTTGAGGTGATCTCTGCCTAACATATAAAGCTATGTCAAACCCAGATCTGTTGAACGTGCTACACCTAAAGAAATCCCAATCCCTCTGAGCTACACACTCTAGGGACCTAAACCTTGTCATCACAATAAACAGGACATACTGTAGGGATAGATTCCTGTCCCAGAGACTTCCCATACTCTGGAACAAGCTACCCATCTATGTCAAGCAAAGTTCCTCTTTAGCACTCTTCAAGAAAAATCTTGATGAATGGATGTGAAATAGGAAATACACCCCAGGGATCACTTCTGTGGCTCTGCTCGACAGGGGCAAAGGAAAATAATTTTCTTGGGTGGTGTAAGCCAGGGAACCTTGTTGGCTAGGCTTACTTAGGCCCTTGGGCCGATAGCCTAGTACCTACCTATGAACCTATGAACCTATAATAAATCAGATTATTAAAAGCACATAAGCATCTTATTACAGGCACAGTACTTACTTTATAGAAATTGATAAATTATTTTTTAAAACTACTAGACCAAGACAAGAACATTAAATGAGTTCCTTAATTATTAAAATGCACACAGCATTTATATATATGTCATAGTGAAAAGGTGGTGGCATAGTAGAACAGAAGTTTGTATTGCTGCTTCACAGTTTATTGATTTATTTACAATTTGTTGACCAGGTTATTTCTATTAGGCTAGATGTTTTCTTTTCAAGAGAGACCTGAGGTGGTATTAATACTGATTAGGGGAAATCTGGCCAGAGCACTGGACACCAGGGGAACTTCCCTTACACTCTTCATGGAGATGAAATGAAACACTCTCTGAAGCTGTTAGATGGCACAGAAGGCTGTGACTGCAGTACTGGAAATTCCAAGATGGAGCAGAGAGCACAAAAGGAGAGAGAAGCAGGAGAATACTTAATGAAAAAAGGAAAAGCAGATGAAATACTTGTTAACAGAGTTGGAAATCAGAGGAAGGGAGACACCAGTGTTATTAAATTTGATGAACGAGGCAGAGTTAAATCAAGGACAGGAAATACAATGGAGTGACATGGCAGACTGAGTATTATTGTAGGAAGAACTGGAGAGGTTGGAGACATTAGAAGCACCTGGACAAAGGAAAACATCAAAGGTAGTCTTGCTTGGTTGAATGGTCAGTTTTACGAGTTTACCTCTACAACAGATTTTTTTCCAGAAGAATGGAGGACATATGCATATTCAGCAAGGAAAGAAAGAATGGATAAGAAGCTACAGATCTGAAGTCTTTCAATAGCCACAGAGAAGATGTCCAGTAGTACTAATTAAAAGTAAAAACAATATCAGTGTTAACAGGTATAATATTATGGATTGTAAAATTCCACCACTAAGTCTTAAAATTTGACAAGGACAGCAATTAATTTTGGAGTTGAAAATTTAAGTGACATTTGAAATGTTTTAATTTGTTGGGAAAGTGGCACATGGGAACACTACGTATTTCAGAATATGGGACTATAACAAGAAAAATGTGCAATTTAGATATTTAGATATGGATGAAAATTAGTTCAAAACTTTTTTTCACTGTGTAGTAAGGTGCAGTAAGCTAAAAAATATGCAATGAAAAAATGTATGAACTGGGGTTTGAGAACTGTGGGTAACAATGGATGTCAGGAATGGGAAAGTGCAACACATTTCATATACTATAACTGTGAATTGCAAGAGATGATTTGTTTGGTACTGGGCCTGCCTAAAATATGTTACTTTTTTAGGAATAAAAATCACTTAGTATAAGAATGTAACAAACAAAGGTGTGACTGATATGTGGAGAGTGTACATACAGCAAAACTGTGTAAGCCAGATTGTGGAAAATGTACTGAATTTCGGACTTCTGGTTTGACTGTCTTATATTATGAAAAGAAAGAGTAAGCAAAGAGGAAAGCTCAGAAGAAAGACAAACAGGAGAAAAGCAATACTATAGCAGATGTTGAAAGAAATGGCAGCACGGGTAAGGGGATTCTGTAGAAAAGTTAGAGAATGAAAAGAGAGAGAAGAAATAACACTTTATAGCAAGGTTATTAATATATAGGAAGAAAATAGGGGTCTATGTTAAATTCTCGAAAGCCGACAATGTCGTATCTAACATTGTCGACACAAGAATAGTGAAACTGCAGAACATCGAACAAGTAAACAGAAATCTCCGTAAGGGGAAATTTCCATTTACTTCAGTGTAGTGCGGTCCCAGAGTTGGTATATTTAAGTAGCAGGAGGTGTGGGTCGCAGAGGGTCTTGCCCCTTGCCTACATCGTTTAGTTTTTTTTTTTTTTTGTTATTTTTTTTTCTGAACATTCGATGTTTTAACAGTTCTATCACTAAAGGTCGACCTTTAGTGATTCGAACTGTTAAATATTCTATGTTCTAATATAGACCTGAAAATAGATTTGCACTTTTGGAAAGAGAAGAGGAAGAAAAGGGAGAAATGAAGACAGGAGAATAAAAGAACAAAATAATGAAAAAACAGTTGGTGGGAGACATAGGATAAGGAAATAAGATCTAGAAGTAAAACATTTACAAAAAAAAGGAAAATAATGATATAGGAATATTAGCATTAAACATTAATGACATTAGAAGAGGTCTGGTGGTAATAGAATTGTGCAAAAATGTATGTTTTTTTCTTACTGGATACCTGATATAATAAAGAAGAGAGATGGAAAAAGAATACACACAGTATAGGTGTGGGTGCTGTTTTATCAGTAGGAAGGGACATATGTTCGAGATTCTCATAAAAACTGAAAAAAGGAATTCTAAAAGTAATAATAGCGCTAACAGGAACTCTAGTAATATGTGATATAAGAATGAAATGTATATTAGTATGATGGAGCAAAACAGCTGTTTGAAGGAATCAAAACATTGCATTAGTGAATATGTCAATAGGTATGTTAGGGAAATTTTAATTGTAAATTCCAGTAAAGGAAAAGAAAATATAAGACAGGATATTAAGATGCTGAAAGAATTAGTAACATTTGTAGATTTACAAGAAGGAATAAAAAGACAATGGATATAAAAAGGGGATTTCTGAGATTGAACTTCGTTGAGAAGGTCACCAAGGTAAAGGATGAGGGTAAACTGGTGCATACTGCCTATCTGGACCTGGCTAAGGTGTCTGTTACCATACCCCACTTGGGTATAGTACAGACTCTGAACTGGGCATAAACCCTTGCATAACTTGCTGGATTGCCAGCTGGCTCACACACAGGACCCAAGAAGTTGGGATTGGTGGTATCATCTTCATTAAAAGAACAGTCACCAGTGAGGTATTTCAGGGATACATGTTGGGACTGCTCCTATTTAGCATCTACTTCTCAGAGATAAAGTCTAATACTAACTTTGCAGATGACTGCAAATTGGGAGCTTTCATAGATACCCCCATGACACAAACATCTTACAAGAGAAGTGGGTCTAACACAGGCAAATGATTGGTGACAAAATCACCGACTTAAATTCAATGTCAAGAAATGCATTATAGTGCCTTTTGGAAAAACTACCACCCAGGTTAATTGCTCCATCGATAAGACACCCCTAAGAGTTGACCTAGTAGTCAGGGATTGGGGAACATATGTAGACAGCAATCTGGCCTTTCACCAGCATGTGGCCAAGGTAGTAAGAAAATATTTCTGTGTCAAATAACTTAAAAGTAAAGGCATGGCATCCAGTTCCAAGGAAGTCATGTTGCCACTTTACATGGTCATCATAAGATCCATCATTGACTGTAATAGCCCCACCGGCATGTAGCTGATCAAACATATGCAACAGTTAGAATGCCCACAATGGTTCCTTACCAGACGAATTCAGGGTATAAACACATTCTCCTGTATGGATTGCATTAAAGCTCTATATCTATAATTGCTCTCTGTCCTCCAGGTTGCTGAGAGATGGTCTATGCCTGGCATACATCACATCCTCAGATCCATCTCTGATGGACCTTTTGCACATCCACAAAACAAACAGCATCAGAACCATTAGATCAAATGATTTAAATGTGCTTGTGACATAAATAAGACATGTTGGTGAAACAGATTGTGTCTCAGAGGATCTCCATGCTCTGGAACAGGTTCCCCATCCATGCAAACTATAGTCCATCCCTAACCCTATTTAAGTGTAAACTTAACAAATGGATTGGGAATCAAAAATTCACCCTGGGTCTGACCCCCCCCCCCAATGCCTCTGATAGACAGATACAAACAGTGATGCGCAAACTAACATTCCCCCCAGAAATAACATCTAGAAAATTCCCAACTCATATATCTATCTATTTAAGATGCACATGTTACTAGAGGATGCAAAGGTTTGTGTGGGTAGGCTTATAAAGGAGCTGGTGGTCATTAGCTTAGTATATAATAATGAACCTATGAAATGTATAGTTTATCCTAAAGGCATAAAATAAATAATAGGAGAAGTATTGCTTGCAATCTGTTTGCAGATCAAAAAGCAGGAGAGGATAGGATAGATGAAGATGTAGAAATAATAAAGGGCTAAAGAGATTAACTGCAGAAGTTAGAAAGTAGGAAGAAATTATAAGAGAGAAAGACAAATTATGGAAAAGTCATTTGACAATGACACTGTTTAGTAAAAAGTGGGCACACTAATGGGTAGTGTATTAGCAGAAGTATAACAAATATATTTAGAAGTAGACAGAATAATACAAATAAATAAGATAGAATATAACAAAATTATATAAAGGTATAAAATGAGATAGAATGAGGAAGTAGAATGACAGATTTATGAAAGGAATAGAAAAAAGTAAAAATGTTTATATATAAATATATATATATATATATATATATATATATATATATATATATATATATATATATATATATATATATATAGATCACCTTCATTTGCCTGACAGTTAATTTGCCTGACAGAAATTTCAGGCAGCCCAATTGCCTGACAGTATATTTGCCCAACAGTTCATTTATATTGTCCAGTTTGTTTTTTTTATTGTTCACTAAAACCAAAGTAGGTGGGGGGCTTTGCCCACACACACCCCAGTATGGGGGGCTGTGCCCCCAACTATATATTCTAACTGGTGAATCTGGGCATTTTGAGACAATGTTACGACTGCCTCATGTACACAGACAACCCTCTCCTCATACCACCAAACACTAATACATGCGAGAGATGCACTTATACAGCCAAACTGGGGCCTAAGCTCTCTCAACCCAAGACTGGATCAGACAGTCAAGAGGAGAAGGTATATACTTGCATCACACCACCAGTCTCACATAAACCAATTAAACCAGCACCGGCAAAAAACATACATAAATACATGAAAACATACTTGGAGGCTCCAAATAAAAATCTGCAAAAGCAACAGAGACCTCCAAAGCAAGCATCCAGACAACCTCCACCCCCTGCAACACAAACCATGAAACATATACTTCACAAAACCAGTGTTCCATACAATCACAGCCCTTAAGGAAAAATAACATACCCAACATATTAGTAATAGGTGACTCTATAGTCAGGCACACTGACGTCCCACTCACTAGACTGAATAAGGAGAAGGTTACTGTTAGCTGCCTGTGGGGTGCCAGGATCCGCCACATAACACAAGCACGCGGGTCACTCCAGAACAAGTACAAATACAACTCTGTCATTGTCCACATTGGTGTGAATGACCTGAGCCGAACCTCCATGGACTACATGAAAAGAGACATGAAAGAGCTCTCTGATCACGTAGCCCAGGCCGGTATGACCCTGACCATGAGTAGCATCTTGCCATCACCAAGAATGATACCACAGTATAAAGAAAAAATTCTCAGTTTCAACAATTGGCTAAGTTTCTGGTGTCATTCAAAGGGGATCCAGTGTCTGTCCACCTGGGCTGACATGCTCGACAAGCCACGCTGCTTCGCTACTAGAGATGGCTTGCTCCTGTCACCCTTAGGCTTTCCAATACTGGCCAAGTCTCTTGCCACTTCCATAGTGCCTTTCTAGGCAAGGCTCAAAAGACAAACCCACCTCCATAAATACCACAAGTAACAAAAAACTGAGGGTAATGCTGTTCAATGCCAGAAGCCTAAATGCACGCACTCGAGGCACTCCTCAGTATGGACAAAATTGATATATGTGCAGTAACAGAAACCTGGTTTAAGGCTCCAGAGAGCACCCCAGCACTATCAGGCTACAACTCATACCATACATTTCAGCCACAGAACCTGGACTGAAATACAAAAGGTGGGAGTGTATCCATATTCATCAAGGATACCCACACCTCCAGGTTAGTGGCACAGCATGATGCTTCAGAGATCATCCAAGTGCAACTAACAATGAGCAAAACTGCAATTCAAATTGTAGCTTGCTACAGATCACCCACCATGTCACAGGACCCCCATTCTGCATTTCTGGAAACACTGGGAAACATAATGGTCCTACCAAAAACCCTGATATTGGATGATTTCAATTACCCAAACATTAACTGGGAGAACTACTCAAGTACTAACTCCCCTGCCCAACATATCCTAGAATTTATAAACTCAAAGACCCTGGATCAACTATTCAATACTCCCACCAGAGGTGACAACATACTGGACCTGGTCATCACCAACATGGGCGATCAGTGTTCCACACCGGTGGTCAACCCCATGCTGGTTAGATCTGACCATAAACAAACCACTTTGGATATCCACATTCCCCCCCCACCCCCAGACAAGGAAACTACCATGAAAAACTTTTCAAAAGCAAACTTCACGTTACTTAAGACTGAGATGGAAAGTTTCAAAGCCACCATGCTAAAGGATAATGCTGTCCAAGCTGCAAAATCCTTTATTAATGCATTCTACGGGCACCTACAAGAATGCATCTCAAGCCAAGCCAAACCAAGACTCACTCCTCCAAGAAAAGGAAACCAGTCTGGTGGACTCCTGCCATAAACAAGCTATACAATAGAAGGAGGAAACTGGTACAGAAAAATCCCAAGAAGGGAAGACATCCCTGACTGATATCAGCAAGAAACTATGATTCCTCATAAAATCATCCAAGGCGAGCTTCGAAAGAAAAATTGCCAAGGACTTCAAAGATAACCACAAGCTATTCTTTAACTATGTCAAGAATCTAAGTGGCAATGCTCAGATCTGCTTGTGTGCAGAATGGCATAAAATACACTGAACCGACCAATATTGCCAACATCATGCCAGACAGGTTCAGAACAAACTTCACTCACCCTCACCCCCAAAAGGACTCATAACCATACCAGAAGAATGTAGAGCCCCTGAAATCACAGACACTCAGGTTAAAACAACCCTCTCCAAAGCCAAAAACACAGCAGCAATGGGACCGGATGGTGTCCCAGGCTGTTTCCTACAGGAGCTCAAAGACAAAATAACCCCTCACCTAAACACACTGTTCAACCTCAGCTTCTCCACAGGCTACGTACCCATAGAGTAGTGCACAACAGCAGCTATTCCACTCCACAAAGGTGGATCCACAACAGACCCCAGGAACTATCACACTATAAGCCTAACTAGCTTGGTCTGCAAGGCTATGGAGCTCATCATCATGGAACTCATTAACAGAGACATTGGGAACCTCCAAACACTGGATACTACCCAGTTTGGCTTTGTTAAGGGCAGATCTTGCCTCCTAAACCTGGTGGACAGTTACCAAGGCTATAGATGAGGGAAAGGTGGTACACACAGCCTACCTAGACCTCGCAAAGACCTTAGACACCATTCCCCATTCTGGTATTATAGACAAGCTCACCAGCTTGAACATAAACCTCTACATCACAAAATGGGTTGCCAACTGGCTCACAAACAGAACCCACATTGTGAGAGTTGTAGGAGCTAGGTCCGACTCTAAACCGGTTACAAGTAGCATTCCCCAGGGCTCAGTCCTAGGACCCCTCCTGTTTGGCATATACTTCTCAGAGGTAAATCAAACGTACAAATTCCACCTCACCAGGGGCGAAAATCACTAATAAAACCAAAAATAAAAAATAAAAAATGTGGAAAAACAGCACAGTGGCAGGAAAGAGAACCAGCTTTATTCATGACTAAGCACTTTCACCTTCAAATACTCAGCGTCACTAAACATACACATCACTTCCTTTTTATAGTAAAATACACATGACATCATCAAAGTCACTCAACATATACATCACTTCCTATTTACATTAAAATACACATGACTTCAGACATATAAGAACTCAATCATTGCAATTCTTATTTAAAATCCTGTGCAGTATAATTGTATTTAATATAAAACCTGTATTAAACGGAAAGCTATAATCCAAACAATAGTTCCCTCAAAAGTCCTATAATCATTTGACCTGTATCAGAAATATATTTAGACATGTGTTATTGTGGATGCAGATTTACTATGATGTTTTTACTGTGTGTTGTTGGTTGTTTACTGTTTTTGATGACATGTACCCCTTTGAACCATTTATGCCCACAAACAGGCATTTGTAATCATAGTAACTAACGATTAATCAATTTGGTCTACTTTTTCTAAAAACTGGGGATTTAGCTAAGCAAGAAACCAAGTGAAACCTAGAAATGTAAATTAAGTGAATTTAACCCACCAATGAGAACTCTCCACTGGATAGCCATGCCCCTGGTGATCCTCCTACTGAGTGATTGGTCCAAAACAAAACACGCCCACTCATCAAGTGTATATAAAGAGCAGTAACTTCATGCATGCTAGATTCTCACTCAGAGCAATGCTAGGAGGAAGACTGGAACTGGGACCTGCAAGGACGGAAATAAAGAGACACGGATCAAATGCTTCTGCCTCTTCTGTCTTCTTTTAGAACAAATGAAAGCCTTGCATGCTGACTGCCAACCACCTCTGGCTTTGAACTTTGATTGTTGAATTTGTATATCTGTAATCTGTCCATATTTGTTGTCTGTATCAGCAAGTACCACCACATAAAGTCCTTATTAGGACTAGAGAGGACCGCAAAATTGTCCTTTTAAGGACTAATTGGACTAAGAGAGCTCAGGCCCTACAGGGGACTACAAAGGTTCTTATAAGAACCCACGGGAGCCCTGCCTGGTTCAGGGGTTGACTCTAATATGTCTGGTTTATGAGGATACCCTCCAGGTTCCTCTGGAAGGCCACTTAGACCACAAAGTTTCTTCTATGAACCCGTAGATGACATCTGCAGGAGCCCAGCCTTGCATAAGGGGGTGCCAACAGTGATCTGATCTGACAGGGTACCTAGGGCAGCCCTTGTATGGGCCACTTCACCTCTGACCAACAGCCCTCTTCAGGGCTTCAACAGCCCTTCTCATGACTGCAACAGTCCTTATCAGGACTTCATTAGTCCTCATCAGGACTACAACAGACCTTATAAAGACTACAACAGTCCTCATCAGGACTACAACAGCCCTCTTTAGGGCTGCAAGAGTCCTCACCAGGACTACAACAGCCTTCCTCAGGGCTACAACTATGAGGACTTCCCAGGGCAACTGCAATACAAATCATCTACTGAAAAATTATTTTGAGGACCACTTCCTAAACCTCCAAACAGTGCAATTCTTTCCAGGTAGAGTGTTCTTCCCTCCTGAAATTTATACCCACCCTGTGGGCTACACTCTAGGGGCAGCAGGTTTTTCTCTTGTACATGGTGAAATGTATGGAAATGTACAGCCATATACCTTCATGTGTCTTACTACTGATATCCCCCACATGTTGTAATAGCCTAGGCTAAAAATGGTGCATACCCCTCCCTCATAGAATGACTTACAAAGGCATATAACAGTGTTACATACTCTGACTTCTGAACTGTACAAGGTCACACAAGTTTTTTCCAGCTGTAGCCTGTATATACACACATATATATATATATATATATATATATATATATATATATATATATATATATATATATATATATATATATATATCTATATATATATATATATATATATATAGATATAGATATATATATATATATAGACCCTACCTCACAATTTGTGTGGGGTCCACAACATCACTGGAATGATAGCAGGAATGCCAGCATTAAATAATGATAGGCCACTACTTAACTTCTTACTGCATGACATATGGACAAAGCTTGGTGTATAGGTGAAGGACAGAGGCTGGAACACAGGGCCATATTTTCAATATTGCTGTTATACACTGTGAAAGTTGCTGGTGTTACAGGATTGGTTGCAACATACCCTTACTCAGGAATATGAAGTCAGAAACACAAATGGATGTAGCCATGTACTGATATCACAAAACAGAGAGAATGCCACTGATATATCAGAGACAAGACCCATGCGGTGAACAGACAAAAGATAACAACCAATCCCCTGGCCATCATGTGGATAGACCCACAGTTGAGAGCTATGCAGACAGACTGCATTCCATGCAAAACTAGCATGTACACACAAACCCTGTTAAACTAGCGGTATTCAATGCATATAACAATACTCACACTGTTCAAGGTCTGGAACCTTATACAAATATGTAGTTGACCTGTGTCTGCAAGTCCTGTTGTAAGAGGTATTGCTACCTGCTGTCTATAATACTGCTACCCACACACAGGAAGGATGTCTTCCATAGAGGAAAGGTAAAACGACAATGCACACATGGTGTAGTAATTTATAGTAGTGGGTTGCCATGACAGTGGTAATTGAAAGTACTACACAGCTGGCTGCATGCAATTAGCAAGTGGTGAACAATAATTGGTGCAGAGGACATCACCTGATAATGAGCATCACCTACAAAATCCATGCTGCAACCTATTCAAAGCAGCTCAATCCCTGTAGGGGAGAGAGAGAGAGAGAGAGAGAGAGAGAGAGAGAATTAAAACTACAAATCAAACCAAAACAAAAGTATATAAAACAAGGGACACACAAAGTGTACATAGAAGAGAGGACAATACTATGACAGGTATGGGAAACATATATGCATGTAATTGAATGTAGTACTTGGTCTGTAATAATGGGACAGATTATGTTGAAAGATTTATATGTGCCATCAAAACTTGTTGTAATAATGCCCTGCTGAACAACTGCTATGGACATAGCATGTGACCCTCTGGGCAGTGGGCCATACCTGCCAACTGTGCAGATCAGCACTGAATGACAAGATGTAAGCCATCATACTGTATGTTCTGAACCTCAAGACATGTATATTAGTGTGGCAAATAGTTGAAGGTGGAAGTAATGAGGTTATGATAGACACATGAGTTTCAGACTCCACCACTAGCAGGGCAGACATGTTAATGTGAAATGTATCATGCACAAACATCATAGGTTTTTAATAGGCTTACCTGCATTCTGTCCCTATAAATATATATATATATATATATATATATATATATATATATATATATATATATATATATATATATATATATATATATATATATATATATACACCCCCCTAATGTTGGGCCATGTCCACATGTGACACCCTTCTGTTTTGTAGCAAGGCAGAATAGTGCAGCTGTGGAGGAAGGAGATTTAGAGAGTGTGGACCTGATGTACGAATGCACTCCATATATATATATATATATGTCTACAAATATATAAAACAAAAAATATATGTACACACACACACATATTTAATAGATATATATATATATATATATATATATATATATATACATATACGTGTATGTCTACATATATACAAACATACACACACACACACACACACACACACACACACACACACACACACACACACACACATATATATATATCTATACATTTCTCCTACTGTTGAATTACTGTGCTGCACGATATATTTGAGAAAACATCACACATATCTATATCTATCTATATATATATATATATATATATATATATATATATATATATATATATATATATATATATATATATATATATATATATATTTATACACACACAGAGTGGTAAGCAGGTTAAAAATGGACAGTTATGTCTGGTGTGAAATCCATGTTGGGAACACATTGCCCTTGTTTGTGAAAATGAGATTGGTATGTTGGGGAAGGATAGTAGGTATATTTGGGAGGTAGATTGGGTTGGAAGACAGACAAGACAGCATACAGGGGTGGTATATGACACATGTGGTGGGTAAACATCTTGGATGGGGAGTGGTGTTTGGAAAGTGGAAGCCCATGAGCCCCTAAATAGAAACAGTGGGACCAAGGTCCCCACCCATCGGCAGTCACAACTCCACCCTCACGGCCTTGAAGGTGCCTGAGCTGGGGGCTGACCGGGAGGAGCATGTGGACCCTGTAATTGTGTACCAAGGGCCTCAAGGTAGTGTAGCACATTCCCCAAGTCTCTGTGGAACTCCCTATGCACCAGACCCTGGAGCTGACTTCAGGTGACAGGATCCTGTCTTTGTGTGCTCTGTGGGGGGGTGCACCATGTCCTGAGGTGGTTCCATCTGAAGGTAGTGCAGGACCAGGAGATGATGAGGTCCCAGGGTGGGTCCTAGATGTGCTGTGGCCTAGTAACATGGCCAGATGAGGTGGGAGAGGTGGTTCTGCTGGGAACAGGCTTCCCAAACATGCTATTGTGTCAAAATTATAGAACATATGTGGGTAGTAATAGTCCACACAATCCAGGATTACTTCTAAGAGCATGCATAGATATCCCCATTAACAAAAAACACCAGATTTTGAGCAGTTACATAGCAAACAGAACACATGCATATATGGAACCATAGTAGCCCTTAGAATGGCATGCACGTGACATTGTTAGCAACAGGCCACCAATGATAGTGTTTCAACATGCAACATGACTAGAAACACATTGCACTATTTGTTGAACAATACGATGCATGTCCCAACAGTAGGTTTGCTGTAAACATACCCCTTGAGTTGTGTGATCAGATTATTGTTGCAGATATGGTAGGCGGAGTCAGAGATGTCAATTAACAACTATTACATCCTTGCAGTATGAGGTCCTTAGACCTTTTTTCCTCTTTATGTCTTTCAGGCACCATGTCTAGAGAGCAGCTGACAATTTATTCCCCCCAGGAAAATGATGTGATAATCAACTACCTGGTGAAGCACCACCACACCCTCTTTGGCTGTACAGCCCATGATCTGCAGGAGAGGACTGCCCTGTGGAATGAGCTCATCCGCAGGGTAAACAATGTCGGCCTGCATAACCGCAGTTATGAGCAGGTCCGACATCGGTGTACTGACCTCATCCGCCATGCCCGTCAGCATGCCACTGCAGTTAGGAGTGACCAGCTAGCCACAGGGGGGGTCATTCCATCCAGTTGCCCCTGACACATGCTGAGGAGCTCCTCACCAGCCATGGAGCACCTGCCCGCCAGCAAAGCCAAGACCCAGCTGACAGCATTGTGGAGGTGGGTGCTACCCACACTATGGACAAGGACCGTGCAGGTAAGGCCACAGGGCACATCAGTAGACCACTGTTGCTTATCCATCTGCATCTGTAGAGTTTAATCATGCATATGTGATATGAAATATATATAGTCTGCTGCTGCATTGTAGTAATGAACATATGAGCATAATCTGTAGTACTGTGGGTTTGTACTGTTGATGTACTGAAATGCTCCTCCCACTCTGTACCAATGCCACAGGTGTGGCTACTAACATCACATCTCTCCCTGAACTATGTAGGTCCCTCTGGTATACCTCTGGGGCAGCAGCCTGTAGCTGGTGAGTATGGTGTTGTTTGTTCATGTTTTCCAATACACCAGCCATGTTATGGCTATGGCATTTGCCATGCACACATTTAACATATCTACCCATAATGCATGCTATACATGTTCGCTTATTGATGCTGTTAACTGCACTGCATCACAGTGCTCACCATGGTGGCATATCTGAAGGGTATGTAAGAGTCCTGCAATATAACTAACAACCTGTCATTGCAAGATTTCTGCACAAAGATGATCATAATGGTGGGACAAATGGCCTACAGTAGGAACATGTCTGAAACATCACCCTTATACAGTGCTACAAAAGTGTATATACCGCTATTACAATGGCAACTGTTACAGATCTACACAATGGCATATCACAGTACCACATTCTGCAACCCTTGCAACCTGTAATGTGGTCCTAACATGAGCAATGAATGTGTAATATGAAATATTATGTTAGGACAGCAAATATGGGGAATACATACCTATGTGTTCACACACACCAAATAACATATTGTGAAAGCAGCTTTTGAGATACTGACAGCATTCACTCTTCATGAGTATGCCCCTTCCATCAAGTACAGGTCCTCAAAGTCACACCACAAAAGGGTCTGCTGTCCAGGACGTATGTCCATCACATTTGCCCACTCACCTGCAACACAGGCAGCTGTGGCTTGCACACATCTTACATGCCACGGAATGGATCCCATACCCAACTGATAGCACTCAGAAGTGGGACGTGTAGCCTTACCTCACCATTGCATATACCATGGCAAACAGTGCAGACAGTCATGTATGTGACGAGGAAGTATGGGACAACATTAATGTAGAAAATAAACAGATGGCCTTCCAAGACAGATGATGACACATGTTGCAAACTGGTCATGTAGGCAGCCTAGAAACATGCTGCACCACTGACGGAGTTGCAGGAATGTCTAGCAAGTACTGGCTGAGCAGTACCTGCATCAACAATTGCCTGGACTCTGCATAAGTTTGGCCTATGGATTAGCGTAATCAGATGGAACAGTTGTTCCACAGGAAACATCAGCCAGGGTTCTCTACAGGTAGCATATGCATAACATCAAAAGTCCCCCAAAGGCATGTGTTGCAATGTGTAATGGAGTACCAAGACCAAGTTTGAAACCTACAGACAGTATCAGTTAAGATACATGTGCTGCACAAGCAACACCTCACTCCACCTCAGGCCCACTATCCCCATCTGTACCTTGCTGGTGCTGTGTACACCTGTATATTTGCGGTTCATTTGCAGGGATTAGGCCGGTACACATGGTGTTCTGAATTTGGGACACTGCAAAATGACACTCATGTGTGGCCCATAGTTGTCAAGAATCTGCAAAAAGGCTGAGGATGGGGAGAGGTGTCATCCTGAAACACAAAAGTGAACTGAAGCAGACATCCAAAGATCACTAAGAATGGCTATATCTGCACACAGTCAAGGTCATGAATTGTGGCAGACATAACCCTGACTCCACAGCAATAGAGAAGGCACTGTGTGACCTCCAAGGGCTGTGCACATGAGTTGACCTTGCAATCTTGCAGAGTTGGGGGACATTTGTAGGCCAGAGTGACCAAATACTGGCAAGTGCAGACGGGCCATGCTAGTATACCCCTTCCAGGAATAGTGACTGCTGTAGTACATTTAACAGTTGATGCAATGAACCATCATGTTAAGGGTGTGCACACTTATGCACCCACATATTGTATGCATTTCAGTCAGCATCTGCACAACTAACACATTTGTTTGATAATGCATTTGATTGCACAGGTCATATGCCACATATTGGGTTTATGTAATGTTAACATATGCAGTATTCTGGCCCCATGGCATATAAGGGAAGAGGGTCCATGTCAATAAGGGTGTGTACACTCCTCAAAGCCACAGTAAGCTTTGAAGGTTGTCAGTGTAATTGTATTTTATTGCTCATACATGCACTGCTGATGATGAGCTCTACATATCAGACATCAGGCATTCGCTATTGACATCTGTCCACATATCATGCCAGGTATGTGTCGGACAAACACATAGGGGCTGTGAGCAGCAGAGCAAATATAACTGACACACATATACACATTCAGCAATAGCGTATACACCTGTAAGGTATGGTGCACAGTACATGCCAGGGTGCTGAACAGGTGGGCAACAATACTGTGAACATGGGTGCAGCGTGTTCCAGGGGAAGGGGCATCACCTACTAACACAAATGATGCATCACAGAAATTAATAATGTTGGTAACAGGGATTGACTATAGCTGCAGTGCATGCTGTTGAGTGCCATATGGCATGCATGTTGACGGATGTGTAATGAGAGGTTTGTGTGTAATATCTTTATGTAACCTCACCTGTAAGTGTGTGTGTGTGTGTGTGTGTGTGTGTGTGTGTGTGTGTGTGTGTGTGTGTGTGTGTGTGTGTGTGTGTGCAGTTAAGCAATGATGTACAGTTCTTAAAGTGCATTTCTTGTTTTCCCCTCACAAGTGGCGAGGTGGGTCAAGGTCCCTCATGAAGGCAAACGGATGTTAGTGTCCATACAGACTCTATCAATGATGATAGGTGTGGTGAGTCAGGCAGGGTTGTCAGCAGCTGAAGCTATGCCATCGTTTGACATCCCACTGTTATCTACCCCATCCCCACACACAGTCACATTGCCTATACACACCTCATCACCAGTGGCCATAGATGAGGGACAGTTGGCGTATGGTGGCATGGGACAGGACAATGTGGTGACTATGGCAAGTGTGTCTGGACACAGCAGCCATAGCTGGATAATTGGCGAGGTACCACACAGGCAGATGTACAGGGGTGCTCATAGGAGGGCTGCTTGTCATCATGCCCCTGGCAGAAGTGCACAGCTGGTGTCACCAGACACATGTTTCAGGCCATCATGGAAGTGCAGGCACTTAGGGAATGTTATACCAGACAGGATCTGGGGCTCCAGAGAGCTACTCATTCTGCTGTTATTGACAACATCCATGATCTTACAGGTGCTCATCATTATTTTGCAGAGGTCCTGGATAGAGGGTTGGGTGAGATGGTGGGAATCCTCGAACATGCAATGTCTGTGCTTGAGCATATGATGGGAGTAGTGCGACGGCCACATGGACATAGGTCAGCAACACCAACAGGTGGAGATCAGCATGAATATGCAACAAGTCAGATCTGCTCCCGTAGTGGCAGTTCCAGCACAAGCACTGCAGGGGTGCACTGTCCACAAAACAACATAGCAAGCCATGTGTATGTGGCCCTCGCCGATCCCAAGAGGGACCCGGATCCAGCAGACATATGTCCTCATCCGGGAGAGTACCATATCTTGCCTTGTACCTGGTAGTGCCCATGGAACAGGCACAAATCTTGTGTCTGTGGCCAGAGGCGATGAACTGCACACCCTGCCAGGTACATTCTGCAGCTGTCCAACAAACCCCTGTATACGGCAGCCACATGGCAGAACTGTGTGCATGCATATACACACACATCACCAACACAGCTAGGGCAACTCCATACCTGCTCACACCACATCTGTACAGCCCAATTAATAATGAAACCCCCTAACATACACACATGATATCAAACAAATGGGTCAGCCTAGGTCTCTGGCAAACCCACAACACAGCCTGTGCATATGATTATATCTATGCCACATCCCTGCCATCCATATCATTGATGCAGGGACAGGCTAATATGGTTCTGATGCACAGGGTGTCTGTACTAAGGTGTACCAATGTAATGCTGTCTAACATGTTTTCAGCATTAAAGTTTAATGCTTACATGTCAGGATGTGTAGCTGTCCAGCCATGATGCATTATAGCTGTTATTAACACTGAGTGATTGTTGTCTCCATAATGTATTCCATTTGTGTTGTAGGTGTCTATGTGTCAGCAGGATGTTGGTCTGCTGTTGTTTCCTACAAGGGGTATGGCACTGTGGTGACCCCTTGACTGTGCCATATCCTGGGTACAGCTGAACACAAGTCACAGGTCTGTATAACAGTTACTGTATGTGCCACATGCCTGATAGGTCTGAGGGGTGTATACAGGTGAGTGCATGGTGGCTGATGTCAGCAGCCCTTCTACAGTGAACAATCGTAAGTGTACTGGTTGGTACACACAAATGTTTGTATACAACACATACACACACACACATGGGCTTTGGTATTGATGCAATACACAGAGAATACTGTACACATGGATGTATGTACATTTGCAGGGAACCCATTTTAGCCTATGTAATTCCACCATGACAGAATAGGCACAACTTCCCATTGGGAAATAATCAGTCTGCTAGTTTAATGACATTGACGATGGTACTGGCAGGGTATATGTCTCCTTCCCCAATATAGTGAAATTTTCAGTTGGGTAAACATAGGTGTGCTGGTTTGGGTGGCACAGCCCTACCCTTTGGATGGTGTGGGGTGGAGTAGAATTGCAGATAGTGTGATTGACACTACTTAACCTGTTAACATAAAGTGTACAGTATTACAGCTAACTAAGCAGGGGGGATACACACAACAATAACCGCACTGATGGTGGCAGTGTCCACAAGATCCACACCTAACTATATATACCAACCCCAGTATTGCTGTATAGCTATACAGTGGGGAAGAGGGCATTTACACATCTACTACTAGTTTTGATGGAATGATTTTCTACAAGATGATACCTGTGAAATGTTAGCATTTGCCAGTCAGTTCTCAGACAGATGACCTCCTGGGACATGTATTTTCTGCAAACTGAAGTAGATCCCTTCACATACACACACAGTCTTACTTGACAACACTGAGTGTAGAACCTCTACCTAGGTATTTATTGCTACTAATGTGTGTGGCCTTAATTGCACGCACCACACAGCTTTTAGGATGAGGTGTGTCCCAGGTTACTTAAGTAAAGAACATCACCAGGCCTTGCACACTATGGTAATGGGGGATGTACTGGATTTTTATGAACAATACATAGTGTGACACATTGACAAACACATAACAGTCATACACACATCTGAGAGACCTGGGTTTACCAGTACTAACTATCTTGTCAGTGTGTCCATTCTGTTACAAATAAGTTGCACACAGCACATGCATCATTGGGCTGGATAGTGTAATCAGTTACCTGTATGGTTGATGGTGACACTGGACCCCATACAGTGGACCGCGGGACATGTACTGAGGTACCATGGTGTAAAGATAGTATACCCAGCACCCACACCCCATGTTGGATATTGTACTCACTGAAACCCATGATAACACTCTGACATACCCACAATCACACATTGACAAGGACTGCAATACAACCCCTTGTCTATCTCAAGAGTGCTACTGCAGGGATATGCATCTATTCCACATGCCACAGGGATAGTAGGGTGATGCTTTGTCATGGATCTCCTATGGTCAGCAACATCACTATCCCTTATACTATATGGCAACGTGTATTCTATTAGGAGAATGTGGCCTCAGAATGCTGTATCCTACAAATATACACACTTGCACACATACACACACTTGCCATGACTCAGAGGGTAACCCATGCCTATCTACCCATTTGTACAACAATGTTGTCCTGGTACTGCAAGCTCCTGGTAGCCCATAGGATGAAGAGTGCAACAAGGTACATGTGATGTCCATTACAGCAGCAGCCATATCTAACTATGGCAATGGGGGTGTAGTGAGTGTGAAGGCCATCAGAGTATTATTAACTACAGGTTTATAAACACACAGACACTGTTATTCTCGTTAATGCCCACTGACACATTTGTCAGCACTGGGGTCCATAGGTGCATGTGTTCCTAGATGTGTACCAGGATATTGTCCATGGAGAGGTAAGAACAGTAGGGGATGTGGGTACAGAGGTATCATGCCATCTGCCATTCGTCAGCAGGCCATCTATCAACTGATGCCACATGAGTGATCCTCAAGGTGAGAGTTAAATGCAACATCCAGTCATCTGGTTGCCTCTTGCAGAGGGCCAATGAGGTGCCCCAATTAACATGTATGCAACATGTATTACATAACTTTGTCAGTGTCTGTCTTGAAGACCTGTATCCAAGCATGTTCTATTGACTGTGGTAGTGTAATTGAGATATCCATGGCATGTGGTGAATACAGGGTGGGGATTCCTAGCTGTGGCTTTCATAACACAGCTGGGCAGACATATCAGTGTCAGTCAAGCATAGATCGCCTGTAAGCAGCCAAGATGGATACCTGACATTTGTACATCTGTACAGAGGATGGACAGACATCAACGAGCCAACTGGTTATGCATTAGGATGAATGTTTTGACAGATAGATGTCTGACACTGATAGGTATGCCATTACTACATGACAGCAGCCCTCAATGACATGTCCTAAACACACAGTAGTCTACAGTTAATATCCACGTCTGATCAATATCCATTTGCAAATACTTAATGACACACAGCTCACACACTAATAACACGATAGTCAGGACTCAGAGTACATATTTGCATGCAAGGGTGTTTGGTTCCAGAATTACAATCTGCAATCTACTTTTACTTGGGAAAGCACTGCCAACAGTAGTAACGTAATGACACACTACATGCCAGTGTGACTGCTTATAACCTGGGATACTACCCATGTATGAAACATATTCAAATAAAAAAGAGTGTTGTACAAGCCATTTATACTCAGGTGTCCCAGACAATAGACTTACACCCCTTGCTACTGTAATGACAGCACATAGATGCATGTTATGTACATGGAATACACTTATTAAAGATGTCATTACCCTGCTATTTTATCACACTGGAATGTGATCACTGGTTATCAGGGCTGAGACATGCTTAGCAGGTTTCAGCATTGTTGCAATATAAATGCTAAGCAGATTTGCGCACTGGTAAGTGAAGCCAAAACGGTTTAAGCACCTATATGTGTAACCGTCCATTAGCATCACTTACCGTTGCGCAAACCCATGCAAACCCACTTAAAGCTGCTCAAAACTGCCTTAACCACTCCATATCCAACAGTCCTTGTTCTGCCTAGCAACAGAGTATTCAGCCCTTGTAGAACTTGAACCCAAAACCCTTTACACTATAGTCAGAGCAGTTAACCACTAAGCCATCACAACTTTGAAATTTGCTGTTTTTTCCAATATATCTGTCAGTACACATACTGAATAGTAGTGAACAACTGCTTTGACTTCTACAATTGTGTAGTATGTGTTAGTGGACATATTGGTGAATCAGTATGTTGTTATATCTATATAAACACATATCAGATAAATATGGTGGGATACATCTGGGAAGCTAAATACAACACTCGTGTGTATGTGTACACATAACAAGGATGTATATATATATATATATATATATATATATATATATATATATATATATATATATATATAAGTTCATAGGTAGGTACTAAGCTATCGGCCCTAGGGCCCATACAAGCTTAGCCAAAAAATGTACCCTGGCTTTCGCCACCCAAGAGAATTATTTTCCTGTGCCCCTGTCGAGCAGAACCACAGAAGTGATCCCCGTGTGAATTTCCCATTTCCCATCCAATCATCAAGATTTTTCTTGAAGAGTGCTAATGAGGAGCTCTGTTTGACATACATAGGTAGTGTGTTCCAGAGTATGGGAAGTCTCTGGGACAGGAATCTATCCCTCCAGCATGCTCTGTTTATTGTGGTGACAAGGTTTAGGTCCCTAGAGCGTGTAGCTTGGAGGGATTGGGATTTCTTTAAGTGGAGAATGTCCAACAGCTCTGGGTTTGACATAGCTTTGTATGTTAGGCAGAGATCGCCCCTGAGTAGGTGATATGCGATGGAGTAAAGCTGTAGTTTTTTGAGACAGTCTGCATAGGGCATCTGTTTGAGGCCAGTAATCCTCTTTGTGAGGTATTTCTGTGGTCTTCCCAGTTGTTGTAGATGTCTTGTGAGGTACATACCAAAAGGGGCGTTGTACTCTATAATGGGTCTAATGAGTGATGAGTAGAGGGGAACAATGACCTCTTTCTTTCTGGATGAGAATCCTTTTGTGATGAGATGAGCCACGTTGAAGGATTTCCTGACCACTGTGGTGATGTGATTATCAAAGTAGAGACTACTGTCCACCTGTGTCCCAAGGTCTCATCACATTTTTGGCATTAAGTAGACTACCAGAGTAGGAATCAGGTTGAGGAGACTCTGGAGAGGTGGAGATATGCTCTAGGGAGCAGAGGAATGAAGGTCAGCAGGGCTAAGACAGAATATATGTGTGTAAATGAGAGGGAGGGTAGAGGAATGGCGAGGATGCAGGGAGTAGAGTTGGTAAAGGTGGACGAGTTTAAGTACTTGGGATCAACAGTTCAGAGTAATGGTGAATGTGGAAGAGAGGTGAAGAAGAGAGTACAGGCAGGGTGGAATGGGTGGAGAAGAGTGTCAGGAGTGATTTGTGACAGATGGGTACCAGTAAGAGTGAAAGGGAAGGTCTACAAGAGAGTAGTGAGACCAGCTATGTTGTATGGATTGGAGACAGTGGCATTGACAAAAAGGCAGGAGTCAGAGCTGGATGTGGCAGAGTTAAAGATGTTAAGATTTGCACTCGGTGTGACTAGGATGGATAGGATTAGGAATCAGTATATTAGAGGGTCAGCTCATGTTGAACAGTTTGGAGAAAAAGAAAGACAGAAGAGATTGCGTTGGTTTGGACATGTGCTGAGGAGGGATGATGGGTATATTGGGAAAAAGATGCTAAGGATGGAGCTGCCAGGTAAGAGGAAAAGAGAAAGGCCTAAGATAAGGTTTATGGACGTGGTGAGAGAGGACATGCAGGTGGTTGGTGTGACAGAGCAAGATGCAGAGGATAGGAAGAAATGGAAAGAGATGATCCGCTGTGGCGACTCCTAACGGGAAAAGCTGAAAGATGATGATGAAGTAGACTCTCAGCTATGTGGTAGTTCATGGGTACAGAGTTTTTACCAAAAGAGATGACAATACACTTTTTGGCATTGAGCTTCAGGCCATGGCTTTGACACCAGGTATCTGTCTCAGTGAGGCCCTTTTGTAGTTTGTCCACATCGTTAGGAGTTTCGATTATGGCTCCTAGTTTACAGTCATCTGCAAACTTTGTTAGCCAAAGACCTTCCATGTTGGCCTGCACCTCAGAGAAGTAGATACCAAACAGGAGAGGACCCAGGACTGAACCCTGTGGTACTCCACTTGTCACTGGTCTGATGTCGGATTTGGAATCCACTACTTTCACAGTGTGGGTTCTGTCCGTGAGCCAGTTGGCAACCCATCTTGTGACATAGGGATTTATACCTAGTTTAGTGAGCTTATCTATAATTCCAGAGTGGGAGATGGTGTTGAAAGCCTTGGCGAGATCTAGATAAGCTGTGTGAACCATTTTACCCTCATCTATGGCTTTGGTGACTGCTTCAAAGAAGTCAATCAGGTTTAGGAGACATGATCTGCCTTTTACAAATCCAAACTGGGTAGGGTCCAAGGTCTTTGGCTAATGAAGTTCACAGATGACTGCAAACTAGGAGCCATAATTGAAACTCCTCATGATGTGGACATCCTACAAAAGGGCCTCACTGAGACAGATGCCTGGTGTCAAAGCCATGGCCTTAAGCTCAATGCCAAAGAGTGCATTGTCATCCCCTTTGGTAAAAACTCTGTACCCATGCGCTACCACATTGGTGGTAGTCTACTTAACACCGAAAGAGTGATAAGAGATCTTGGGACACAGGCAGGGAGTAGTCTCTCCTTTGATAATCACATCGCCACAGTAGTCAGGAAATCCTTCTACGTGGCACACCTCATCACAAAAGGTTTCTCATCCAGGAAAAAAGGGGTCATTGTTCCCCTCTACTCATCACTCATTAGACCCATTATAAAGTACAACACCCCTTTTGATATGTACCTCACAAGACATCTACAACAACTGGAAAGACCATAGAAATACCTCACAAAGAGGATTACTGGCCTCAAACAGATGCCCTACATAGACCATCTCAAAAAACTCCAGCTTTACTCCGTCACATATTGCCTACTTAGAGGTGATCTCTGCCTAATATACAAAACTATGTCAAACCCAGAGCTGTTGGACATTCTCCACTTAAAGAAATCCCAATCCCTCCAAGCTACACACTCTAGGGACCTAAACCTTGTCACCACAATAAACAGAACATGCTGGAGGGATAGATTCCTGTCCCAGAGACTCCCATACCCTGGAACAAACTAGCTATCTATATCAAACAAAGCTCCTCATTAGCACTCTTCAAAAAAGTCTTGATTGGATTGGAAATAGGAAATTCACCCAGGGGATCACCTCTTTGGCTCTGCTCGAGAGGGACATAGGAAAATAATTTTCTTGGTGGTGAAAGCCAGGGTACCTTTTTGGCTAGGCTTGTATACGTCCTAGGGCCGATAGCCTAGTACCTACCTATGAACCTATGTATGTGATCTATATTCCATAACATGGACAGTGTCTGGGTTGTGCACATGTCCCACATGCATGTTCTGTGACATGTGGAAGTGTACTTGGGGTCTCTGGGGCATGTTGTGTGGACAGATTGCTATCATCCGATGTGGCATTTCTGACCTCATGTGGTGAGACCTGGCTATGGAACTGAGGTTGTGCCTGTACCTAAATTGACAGCATGATACAGGTATTCAGTGGAGTTAGTGGTGTCTGTCCATACAGGGCATTTGTATAAGGCATGGTATCCCTTTGTGCGTTACATTTGCAGACTCTACAGTTATTGCAGGCGTCCAGTAGGGAACATAGCAAAGAACCACTGTGAGCATTTATTTGCCTATTGTAGTGATGGAACAGGGTGCCATGTCCTTTTCCTTGCTGGATAACACACACTCAGTCAGGAGATTTTTACACATCACAGTACATTCTGATGTCAGTGGCAGTGTTGTGGTCAACAGGCATGTAGTCCACTGCAATCACACCGTGGTTACTATCTGTGGGCAATATGCAGGGAATTACCAATATAGTGGTTGTTGCCTAGCCAAGTGTGTTTGTGTATGAGACATGGGTGGAGAGTGTTTTCTGAGTAATACAAGGGTTGCCTATATTGTTAACCAATCCATAATGTCACATGTAGGGCTATGGATTGTCTACAACTGCTTTTCTGCTGTTTGACATCTGTTGCCCTTGTGAGATGGACATTGTGACATATAGTAATTCCTCAATATAATAATTTAGCAAACCCTCCCCACAATGCATCCTGTCATTGCACAATCACAGCAACCTCCACACAGGATACTGATGACAGACAAACACACTTGCCAGCGACATTCAAATGCTTACCTAGCTATGTATTGCTACTACAGTGTACTGCATTTATTGCACGTGCCATGGATCTTATTGGATGGATGTTGTCCCAAGGTACTTCTAAGGTTAGGAACATCAACAGCCCTTGTAAATACTGGCATTGGGTGATGTAGTGAGTGAGACATCCCAAAAAAAGTTTTATCCTAATCACACATTTACATTTGCCAGGGGTGAGGTTCAAACCTCTATCTAGCAACCTTTACTGACCATCATGGTTACACATTTACCACATGCACCACTGACCTGACATGGCTTAGGCTTTACAACAGATACTTCTAAGGTGGATGATATCTGCAGGACTGCTAAAGTCAGTCTCTGAGATGTGTACTGGCTGTAAATGGGGGCAAAATCTTTGAGGTGCACGCACAAACACTTGCCATAGATGAGATTCAAACCCATCTCTGTGTAGCTAATGCTACTACAGTGTTCCAAATTTATGGCATGCACCACGGAGATTATAGGACTATCCCTTCTCCAAAGGTATATTTCAAGGTAGATGACATCAGGAGGCTTTCTAAAGTAGGGCAACGGGAGGAGTAGTGACTGTGAATGGCCTCAAAAGCATTACTCTCTACACACACAGAGTTTCACAGCTGCTATATCTGGGATTAGAATTCTTGCCTAACTAGTACATCACCCGATAGCATCTCACAGTTATTGCACATGCCATGGAACTTACAGAGCTGAATTTTGTCTAAGGAGGTGTTTCAAGTTGACTGACATCAGCAGGCATGTTAAAGTAGGGCAATGGGAGTTATTGTGACTGTGAATGGCCTCAAAAGCATTAAAACACCTTCCTAACTAATACAACAGACTGCAGCATTATGCAGTTATTGCAAGTGCCACAGATCTTATAGGGATGAATGTTGTCCAATGAGGCATTTCAAGGTGACCAACATCAGCAGGCTTGCTAAAGTAGGGAAATGGGAGGTGTAGTGAATGTGAGTGGCCTCAAAAGCATTACTCTGTACACACAAACACACACACACACACACACACACACACACACACACACACACACACACACAGTTTCACAGTTGCCATGTCTGGGATTTGAACTCCTACCTAACACACATTATACAGTTACTGCACGTGCCATGGAGTTTATACGGCTGAATTTTGTCCAGGGAGGTACTTCAAGTTCACTGACATCAGCAGGCTTGCTAAAGTGGGGCAATATTTATTTATTTTTATTTAACATTTGTTGACCGGGAATGTTCGACTAGGTTCCACAGAGCCTGTTTTCAGCGGAGGCCCGGGGAGAAACGCTCCAGATGCATGTGTTTGGAAATAGGAGGTGTAGTGTCTGTGAATGGCCTCAAAATCACTGATCCACATACACACACACACACACACACACACACACACACACACACACACACACACACACACACACACACACACACACACACACTTGCCATGTCTGGGATTAGAACTCCTACTTATGTTATGCTATAACATTACACAGTTATTGCATGCACCACAGAGCTTATAGGAATGATCCTTGTCCAAAGGGGTATTTCAAGGTGACTGACATCAGCAGGCTAGATAAAAATGGGCAATGGGGAGTGCAGTGTGTGTGAATGAGCCATAAACCATTCCTCTGGAAACATACACACAACAATCAGTCACCCACAACTTTACATTTGACAGGACTGTGTATACGACTGCTAGATGAATAATGACTTGTACTGTCATTTTACACAGTTATCACAAGCACCACAGACACTGTAGTGCTGAGGGCTACCAGAAGCAAATGTCTACAGTGATAGACATTGGTACATCATGTGATATTTACCAATTGGATGTGTGGTGGGTGGGACAAGCCTCATGATGGGAAGCTCTTTGTCACAGTCTGTCTCTCATTTCCCCACATCTCTGTTTGCATATGTTTGACCTATTATAGTGTGTTGTCTTTGGATATATGTGTGTATTCCTATCCGATATGTGTGCAAAGCATGACTGGTGTGCAATGTGGTGTGTGTGCACAGAAATCTGTGACTGACAGATATGTATAGTCCACTGCTGTTGTCAGACATGGGCTTCATTTCTAAGACTGCGAGCATGCCCAGTATGACCCTTGTGTATTTTGTTGTCAGACATGGGCTTCATTTCTCTAAGTATGAGAGCATGCCCAGTATGACCTTCTGTACTGAATGTATGAATCCATTCCAGGTAGGTTGTACTCCAGTGCAGGCATTTGTGTTGTACACCCACCGCTAGCAACCTGTTTCTGCAGGCTATCTGTAGATAGGTTGACAATATGGAGTCACAATGGGCAAAGGATAGTGGGATACTGTAACTAATCATGTCTGTGCTGCTTGTGCTACATGGTTTTGGTGGTAGCAGACATATTCAGACATATGTACTGTTTTACATTGTGATGTATTATGTCATCAACTACTGACAGATATACATATTTGCTCACAGTAATTTCCTGGGGAATACAAGATTAATTAAGCTGTGTTCAGTATTGTGGTCTGCAGCTTACATATTCCTGCACACTCATGCCATTCTGGAGGGGGAGCTGCAGATACTTGCTGATGGGTTTGTGCAAATGGTCCATTACCTTGGAACTGTGTTGGCTGAAGATCCCCTGCTTGTACATCTATTGATGTGACAGAATAGCCATATCCTGCTGTGGCCATGCCTCTCAGCTGTACAGATTCACACAGGTTACCCAAAGACAGGGCTCATATATCTGGTCAGTTCCCCTTCACATTGTGGTTTACGAGCAGGTTTGTAGCCACCCATTCCTGGGTTTGCAGGCAGGGGTAGTGTGGGCACACATCAGAGTTTCAGACTTCACACACTCCATGGCATCCATGCTTCTACCTCCCACACCTTATTCTATCCTATTCCTAACATTATGCATGCAATATCTGATAAGTATCCCTATAGTTATCCCTTCATCCCAGTGGTATTTATGGGTTGTTTCAGAGTTCATGCAGTAGGACATGGTGGGCATGCTACTGGGATTTGTCGACATGGCCTTGCATTTGTGTTCTGTGGACTGTGTTATGTCATTATTTGGGACTCCATGAGATAGCATACATTGGCAGTATGGGTGAGGCACAGGCCTTTGACAGAGGAAGGGCATTTTGTAGTGATGCAGGCCATCTGTAGCAGGCCAGTGCATTCTGTTACACCTAGAGTCCCAGACTGCAAGTCACTGGATTCCCCTGGGGTGACAGGGTAGGTGTGCAAGGTGTTAATGGCAATAGCTTCTGTCCTTATTAATCCATTGGTATGGATGTTGGCAGGGTGCTACTTACAGCTAGGTGAACACCTGCATGGGACAGCTCTTCAGAATTCTGCATTCTGTGGGTATTCCCATACAGAAGTGTGGGTCATACTGTACTTATTCCCAACAGCAGGGATATGACCTGTGATGAACCTGTGTCTGATGGTGGGGTGAGGTGAGTGCATGTGTGCTATGGAAGCTTCTTGCAGCTGACTCACAGATATGCGTGGGACATTCTCCTTATGCTGGCTTGTGTGGGGACATCAGCAGTTTCTCAGTACATTATAACTGTGCCTTTTGTGGTCTGCCAGTGTTTGACTAAACTACATCAGTATTTCATACTACACAGACAACTAATGTGCTGCTAACCTGTATGTACAATTCCAAAGGTGTGTCCATTTGACAGTTACATTTTATATACTCTGTCTAGGGTGCTTCCACCTGTGTACTGTGTGTATGTCTGTGCCCACATTCATGCCATGATATTACATCTGAACAATTAGTATGACTTACTGCTGGATTGAGTCTTGCTGGGATGCATTGTGTTTGCCACTGCAGTTGTCAGAACTTGGCCATGTCATTAACAGTTCTGACCATAGGCCACCAGGACACAACCCTCCATGACTACATGCTGACCACTTCCACACAATATACAACACACAACAAGCTAACACACAGAGCCCTGCATATTGTACACATGCAACAATCTATCCTACTAATTTGGCCAGCTCAGGTAGTAGGATTGTGGGGGGGGGGGGCATACCTGACAATTGTAAACATTTGCTATGACTGCACTGGTATTTCAGGTACTCTGCTGGCTTCCATTTCATTCTGTAGTCTGACCTATCATGCAGAC
>NC_056733.1:1688969660-1688999660 GCF_019279795.1 Protopterus annectens
GGCCTTTCATTAATTCCCAGGTTAGACTTAAAATACATTGTATAGGAACTGTATGCATGCAGAACACTAGAGAAAACTGACAAGTCTATGCAGTCTCAAAACGTTTGTCAATTATAAACCTGAAAACTGTATTAAAAGACTGAACAGCCACAGCATCAAGTCCCAGTTTATGGAGACCAGATCACTAAAAAATACAATTGTCAAAAGCTGACCTATGTGAATCTCAACTCATCAAATCTCAATAGCTGGGCAACAGCCAAGACGTTAAAATCGTACATGTTACTTTTGGTATGTATAACATGATGGTAGAAAATATTTTTATTCATTCTGATTTACACACAGATTTCTGAGCTGTTGGCCAACTGTTGCAATACAATGCAGTGAGATTCAAAGAAGTTGGCTTTCAACAACTGTATTCTTTGATGTTCTGTTCAAAATGAACTGGGGCTCAATGATGTGGTGTTCGATCTTTTACTGTAGATCCCCTGAAATTACTACTGGAAAACTGAATATACTAAATGGTATACAAATAAGTACAAGGAATAAAAATATATCTAAGGGCTTGAAGATGAAAGAAATATACCTATCAGTTGGTCCTGATGGTATAGAATATCCCTGATTTTTGTCTCATATTTTGTCCCAGTCCTCAAAAAATGTTTAATTTTCTGGTCTCCAAGGATTGCACTTACTCAAGACATTAGAGTTTCATAATTTCTAGTGTTTAGAAAATGTATGTTGTTGCAAAACCTATTGTTCAATTAACATTTGTTTAAGAAATTTAGAGTATTATTTTAAAAATGCCCATATTTTGCATCATTGTTCCCCCATTATTTTTGGCTTTGTCCAGATTTCCTGAGCAAAAAATTTGAAGGGTATGATAAGAAGACCTTTATTTATAAAGACAGAGGTATAAACATAATTATTATAAGTACAACAGATTACAAGATGATGCAAGTTAAAAAGTTATGTAACATCACTAATAAAAAAGTGCTAAAAGTTATGGAAGGATGTGCTAAATCAACTGCTGATTGAATATTGTAGGAAATGGGGTATGCCACTTGTACACAATTTTTATGTTCACAGTATGATTATATAAATACATGATGAAGACTTAACTTATGATTTTCAAACCTTTACTCTACAATGAGCAAATGCCATAAAGCTTACACAATGCTGGGTAGCTGGAACATTAATCAATAGTCAGAATGAATGCGTCTTAATCACTGTTACTGTGCCCGGCCATGTTGCACAACACAGTTGGTACTGGAATAGGTTTTTTACTACATAGGTGATACTGAAACAGAAAGTTAAAAGCTTTGCAAAAGAACTGACCTAATAACTTCCTGACTTATTTGCGTGAAATGTCATCCTGTATTATGCTGAAGTTCTCTGTACTGCCCAGTCCTATGGTGATTAAATGAGAATTGTCTATATTGGAGCTACCCTATGATTTTTCAGCTTTACCTGTGTCTGTTAAAGAAAGATGCAGTTGCAACTCATTTAAAGTTTAAGTAACCTATGTCAAACTGTTCCTTAATTCCAAACAAACTCTATCAGGTTTCCTTAACATTGCTTTCAAAAGTGAAACATGATACATATCAATTGCCTTATCATTTTGACTGCATTTTGGTCTTCAAGCATCATTTTAGGTTGCTCTTATGAAGGATACCCTACAAGGAACAGACTGGCTGCCTTAGATGGGGAAGAGATACAAAAGGTACTGACTGCTCTTATGGAGGATACCTTATAAGTGCTAGATGGGGTTCCACACAGAATCCTCAGAAGCCTGGATTGTTTGTTGACAGATCCTCCTAACAGAGATTATGGTCTTTGGCAGAAGTACCAAAGGACTAGAAGGCAGCAGTTGCACATCCTTTGTAAAAGAGGAGAAGAAAAAAATCTGAGTAAATACTGATCTGATAGCTTTGCAAAAGTGGCAAAAAGAATAATAGTGAAAATAATTAGGGGAAAGTTTGGTAGCATTTCTAGAGAACAACAGCCTGTAAGATGACAATCAACATGGTATCATAGCTAGAAGGAGTTTTTGGTCAATCTTGATTCACTTTCATGACTGTGTTATAGAAGGAAGGTATCAAAAGAGCATCCGCTGGACTTCCTTCTCACCATTTTCTAACTGGATAGGTAGACTAATCCTAAGATCATTTTTAGTCACACAAGGGGCCAAATGTACATTAAACTAATAATACATTTATAGTTTAGCAACTTAATAGAGATAGCATTTAAAGAGTATTAGTGAATATAAAATAAGTTGATTATTTATGCAAAATTAACAGCAAACCAAAACACATAAAACAGTAGTATAGGCCTACTAATACATTTGCTTACATATGAAATTTGCATGAAGTTGAAAACAAAGATGTGTAAAACTGCAATTCTAGCTTAGACAATACACAAAAGTATTAATAAACCACAGTTAAAAATTCAAGGTTCTTTACCACTACCTTTTAGATTATATACATGTGTTAAGTAATATTAACTTATTTATTTATATATATATATATATATATATATATATATATATATATATATATATATATAAATTAAGTTTGAAATAGTGTAGAAGAATTAAGATGATGAAGATTATTAAAATAATCTAGATAAGAGTACAGATGGCCATAATAAAATACACAATAACATTTTAGATCTATCTTTTTTCAATTGTTTTTATTTTTCAAATACATTTGAATGAATTTCATAGTATTTATACATAACATCTTAAATAACTATGTACACTATTTACATTAGCCTGACCATGTAACAGATCTTAATGTATACAGTTACTTTATAAGTATGTCCAATCCACTATCAGAGTGTCTGATCAATTATTGTATAGTATCAATCAACAATAAGACTTTTCCTCAAGGGTTGCTGATAAATGGCTTTGGATAAATTCTTTGTTCTTTAATTTTAATTTCCAATAATGCTGTGGTCCTCAGTAGGCTGTAGAAGTCTTCCAAAGTTAGCATTGTGTGGTATTCCAACTTCTTGTTATACACTTCCTTGAAATTGCAATATAGTCCATACTAGATACATGTTTGACCTATTCAAATGAGGACCTTTGTTCACATTTAATAATGTAAGAGCTTTAGTTAAATAAAATGACTCAAATAAAGCCTGTAGAAAGTTATTAATACCATTCCAAAATAGCTTAATTTTAACACAATCAAAGAAAATGTGGTTCCAATCTGCTTTGTCTACTTGTTTACATCTCCAACATATTCCTTTTATGGAATAACTAATTTTACTGATTCTGTCTGGGGTTAAGAATGCTCTGTGCAAGGATTTCCAATTAAAAACTTTCCAGTATTGTGCAAAGGATGTATATTTTATCAATTATACGATATTTGTTGTAATACCCTCAGTTAACTGTATTGAGTGTCCTTTTGTTATATATTTCCAATATGAGGTTTTGGGTGTTTTTTTATAGTTTATCAATATTTTGTAAAATTTTGAAATACTGTTTCCCAAGTCATTATATATGATTTCATATATGTATTTTGTAAATTTAGGTATTTCTTTAAATGAAAAATTGTTAATTATTCTACTTAAATCTTGTGAATATGACAGAATACCCTGTAAAGTTAGCCCCTGTTGTGAAATTTTGTATGTTTTATTACTTGCATATCTAAAACTTTTAGATAAATTGGAACCAACAAACAAATCCTTTCTGTTCCCAAGAATTAATAATTTCTCTGTATATTTTATGTGGAAAGTTCTTTGTGACTACAAATGGTGTTAAAAGATCAAACCAGATTTTTAAATCTATATTTGCATTAATAATTTTCCTAAATGAGTCAATGTAATAATTAATCATACGAGGTTTAGTGGGTTTAGTTATGTTATATTGCATACTAATATATATGTGCCATGGCAAATTGTTTTTATCTATTATATGATTTTTGTAAATCAAATTTATTTATATATATTAAAGTTAGTAATTCTTTCCAATTTGCAGAGTAATTTGGACTTATCCAGTTTGAGATTGTTTTAGATATTGATACTTTTAATATACGTTTCTATATCAGGAAAGTTTAATCCTCCCTGTTTCCATGGTCTGATATGATGTATTAAAGCTATTCTGTTTCTTTTGAGAAACCATAAAAAGTTATTAGGCATGAATTTATTTCTTTAAGTATGTTCCTTTCTGGTAACAGTTGTATTCCCAAGGCTATATATAGGATATTGGGCAGTAAAACCAATTTTGTTAACTGTAGTCTATCTTCAAATGTTAATATTATTTTGTTCCATTTTTCCATAGAGATTTTAATTGTACTGATGATATTATTGTAATTTTTTTATGACAAATTCATTATTATCATTGCATAACTCAAGTCCAAGATATTTTAAGGTAGATTCTTGTTTCACTATGATGTGATTCCCCTTAGTCTGCAGTTCTTTTTTTATTTAAAGATAAAAATGTTTATGTTGATTTATTGAAATGGAGTCCTGAAGTCATGTTAAATTTGTCAATTAATATATCTAATTCTTCTACTGTCTTTTTTATTAGATAATGTTAATAATATGTCATTAGCAAATAGCATTACTTTAGAAATGTATTGTTATACCGCAGTGGTGGTGCTGCGGTAGCGTTGTCTCACAGTAAGACGCTGTCCGGTTCGATTCTCAACTAGAGCGTCTTCTGCGTGGAGACATGTGTGAATGGGTGTACCTTTGTTGAAGGTTGTGCATCAGGCCTGGCAAGCCGGTATGTAAAAATCAACTGCCAATCATTAGTGGACCGGAGTTCCGCTATGGCGACCCCTAACTGGGAAAAGCTATATTGCTACAAGTTGAATCTGCCAATATTTCAATAGCCAGCACAAATAGGATCAGTGACATGGGACATCCTTGTTTAGTGCCTTTTGTTATATGTATAGATTCAGAGGTAAAAGGACCTAACTTGACATACACTAAATTATTTGTATATATATATATATATATATATATATATATATATATATATATATATATATATATATATATATATATATTCTTTAGGAGATGAACAAAGGATGCAAGACATTCAAATAGCATTAGGATTTTGAATAAGTAGTCCCAATTTTGGGAATCAAAGGCTTTCTCTATATCTAAGCCAATAATGAATGTTTCTTTATTTTCTTTATTAACATAATCTATAACAGAAAGTATCTGTTGAATATTGTCATGTGTGTGTCTATGATATATAAATCCAGTTTGATCATTATTTATTGTTTTGGATAGTGGTATTTTCATTCTGTTAGTTAATATTGTCATAAATATCTTATAGTCATTATTTAATAATTATATAGGTCTATATGAGGTACAGAGGTTTAGAGATTTGTTTTCCTTTAGGATTGGTGTGATTAAGGAATATCTCCAACAGGGTGGAATTAAAGCTTGTGACTGAATTTATAATAGAGTTTTATGGAAGAGCGATAGTATCTTTAAAGGAAAATGTTTATATATTTCCATAATTATGCCATCCATACCTGGAGCTTTATTATTTTACCCTGTTTTATTGTATCTGTATTTTTTGTAGGATATGGGTGCTTGCAGAGCTAGTTTTAATTTTTCTGTTTTTTTTTTTTTTTTATTAGAACATTTTTCATCTAGATTTAATTTATCAATATGCATATTTTCTTTTTGGAAGTGTTTCATATAGTGATTTGTATAGGCATCAAGAATGTCACCTATATCTGAGAAATGTTTCCCTTTCCTTTCATGGAAGATACTTTAATGTTATCAGCTTTTGATTGTATTTTGATTCTTGTGGATATTATTATGTAGATATTTGGGAAAAGTGGCTAAGGTATTAATTTTTAGTTTTGCTAAAGCTAAACTAGCTTTATGTGTTAGAATTTCATTGTATTTATTGTTTAATACTTTTACTTTCTTTTTCATCTGCAAATAATTTTGATTTTTTTTCAGCTTTTACTGATAAAAGTTTGGATTGCAGATCTAATAATTCAGTACCTCATTCTCTGATTTTTTTTATACAAAGTTAGGGTTTTACCATATATGTAAGCTTTTAATGAGTCCCATATCACTATTTTACTTATCTCTGTGGTGTAATTAATATCTAAGAACTGTAATCCAGATAACAACCCGGGTTTGAACTCTTTAATTTTAGTTATATATACTGGAATTCTGGAGTTAAAGATTAATGGTTTGTACCTATTTTGAAGTTTTAGTATCAATATATTGTGGTCTGAAAAAGGACAGGGAGTGATTGAGAAATTAATGATTTTAGATTGTAAGTCATGGGCAGCCAATATTTTATCTATTCTAGTTTCGGTATCAAATCTGTGATCTTGACTGGAAAACAACAACGATTTATCTTCTTTAAATTTGAAAGTATCTACAAGATGAAATGATTCTACCCACTTGTTTAAAGCTTTTGACACAGCAGATGTACACAGCAGTCTTTTATTTGTAGTTTCAGAAATATCAAATAAACAATTAAAATATCCTCCTAATATTAAGTTGCCTTTATAATTATTGGAAATTAAATCCAAGTTTTTTTTTTTAACAGTTCCTGTTCCAATGCCTGAGAACCAGTATAGACTGGCTAGGGTCCATATTCTGATATTATATTTAACTATTACTAATGCCATAAGGCCTTCTTTACCTTCATACTTATAAATGATTTCTGGGTTAATCACATTTGTTTTCCATACAATTGGTAACCCTTTTGTCTTAGTCTTATAAGTGGATTGTGCCAATATAATATATTCCTTAGTATTCCATTTGTAATTGTCATTTGTTTTGAAATTAGTTTCTTGAAGGAAGGCAATTTGTGCTTTTTTCACTTTTAAGTATTTCAGTAGATTTGATCTCTTGCTAGGATTGTTTAAGCCATTGGTATTTAAAGATAATAAAGGTAAATCCATCTTAGGTTATTTAGACTATGATTTTTTTGTTTTATTATGACTATTAAACATTTTCCTCTGATAACTATAAAATATATGCTTGAGCATTTAAAGGAAATTATCAGTTTTACACTTTGAGTGTTTACCAATAAAGTAATGTTTTGGTCAGGCATACTAAAATTATTTTTGTGAAATAACAAATTTAAATTAATAAATGTTAAAAAAACTAAGATCCACACTAGCCATGGAATGAAAATCATTCCTAATCTGATGGATAAACCTAAGTCCATCAGGTTATCATTCATAGCTTGACAATCCAGAACATCTGAGCTCCATAAATTGAATTATCATATGGAAAATATTTGTAATAGGAATAAGTGATATTTATATTATTTTGAACAGATATAGAACTATTGTAGATTAGACAGAATTCTAATACAATATAAATGTTTAGTTATTGTATAAGCAATTAATAGTTACATGAAAGATAGATGACAAGCAATTCAATCATAATAAAGTGGGATGTATCATATATAAAACTTCAGTTAAAGATTATAGCACACAGTTATTTAACATCTTCACCCTTACTGATGAAGTCTTTCAAAAATTATTACTTAATATAAATAGATGGCAATAATACTTATACCTAATATTTATAATACAATCCCTTGGATTCTCTAAAGCTTGCATGGCATTCAAGATCAGTGCAGGAGCTCAAGCAGGCAATATGTCTGCCGTGAGATCCAGCAACAGCCTGCAGGGGCATGCATGAGTGCGCCTGCACTAATCCTGCATGGACTAAGCCCTTGTATGCAAATCACCCCATTTGCAGGAGAAATCTATGCAAATGAGATGATTTTGCAATCCAAGAAGCTTGCAACCATCCGTGCAGGAACAGTGCTATCTGCAGAAATGTACTCAGTTAGTAACCGAGTACATTTCTGCAAAATCCGAAATGGAGCTGTAACAGCTCAGAATAAAGTCTGCATATCATGTAGTAAGCATGCCAATGGCCAAGTATAAGGCTACTGGCATTGCAAACAGTAAAAAAAAATACAAAAGCAACTTTTATTTTTTTTTTTTAGCCAATCTTGGCTGCTTAAGAGTAGGGCAGTGGTGAGCAAATGAGATTAGAGGAAAATAAAATGAACCTAAATTAAGCATTCTAACTAAAATCAGTATTCTACCATGCAAGTCAAAGGCAGGCAGAAGACAACATGGCTAGTGAGTGTTGGTTGCTACAGGGAGAGGCTCAGTGTGAGACATGTAACTATGCATTAGCAGGCAATCCTATGCAAATGAGGGGAAGGATAGTGAATTTGAGTTTTCCCCAGCATGTGAGTCATGTCCCAACAGTTTTAGATTAGGAAGAGCTTGGTGCAAGCCTAGGAGCTAGGTGACACCATGGGGGTATGTCAGGCATACTGTAAGCAGATTGGAGCCCTGTGGCTTAGGTTTGCTCCTAGCTTAGCACAGCTAATCTAGGGGGTGTGTCTAAATCTGCCTAGCAGTCTTTACAATGCCTAAGTGGGAGTGAGTGCCGCACACTGGGTTTTAAAGGCAGAAAATAAAAGTTAAACCAGGAAATAGCAGCAGTGTGCACAGTTGTGCACTCTGTTTGTGCAGCACACCCCAGTGCTTAAACAGGAAGGCAATGGAAAGGGATAACAGCAGTAGGGAGGTAACCAAGTAGAACTAGCATAGCTGGCAGGTGAAATGTATCAGAATCAGCCAATTACACAAGCAACAGACCAGACCAGACCAGAACACTACTATAAACAATACAAACACCTTCCTCACTGGTTTTTCCCACACTCTACACCACTGATGTATACAAGCGGGGAACTTTTAACAAACAAACCTACAAAATGAGAAGGGCTGCAGCAGGCAACATAGAACAACATGTGCAAGACGCTGAGGTTGGTGAGGATGTGAATGCTGCCAATCAACCCACAGTGAGGAGATGGAGAAGAGTGTGCAGACCCAGGATAATCTACCAGGGGCTACATGAGCTGGAGATAGTGGAGCGCTATAGGGTGGACAGAGACCTCCTACAGAAAATTGTTGAGCTGTGCCGGCCACACCTGACACACCAAACTGACTGAGGGGAATCCATCCCAGTGGATACCAAGCCTAAGATTACTAGCCACAGGTACCTCCCAATGCTCAACTGGGGATATCATGGGAATCTCACAGGCATCAGCATCCAGAGTATTCCACCAATTCCTGGATGCCACGTTAGCACATGCCAGCGTGCACATATATTTCCCCAACACCCATGAGGTGTTGGCCAGCAATATGCATCTCTTACACCAAATAGCAGAATACTCTGAGGTAGTGGGTGCTATAGACTGCATGCACATATGCATCAAAGCACCACCTGGTGATCAGAGTAGGACCTATATCAACCGCAGGTGTGTCCCCTCCATCAACTGCCAGGTCATCTGTGATGCCCAGGTCATTATAATGAATGTGTGTGCTGGTTGCCCTTGAAGCTATGACGATTCCCATATGTGGCATCTGACACAGCTGGACCACAGATTTGCCAATGGGGACATCCCCCTATGGTCACCTAGTGGGGGATGCTGGTTACACACTGGAGCTGTGGCTGATGACATCCATCAGAAATGCACACAGACCTGAACAAGAATGCCATAATGAGGCACACACATAGACCAGACTTATAGTATAGCGTGTGTTCGGGATGGTCAGGTCATGGTTCCGGTGTCAGGACACATCCGTTAGAGCTTTGCAGTACTCACCAGCTACATGTACCCAAATTGTTATGGTGTGTGCCATGCTACACAATATGATCCTGTGGAAACAGCTGCAGCAGGACCAGCATGGGGCAGGTCCACACAGCTCCCACCAATGCCAAGGCCTGCACAGGCACAGAGTGACTCAGTGGAGGAACAACCTGAGCCTGCCCCAGTAGGCAGATGAAGGCATGTCCAGTATGCCAAGGCTGCGGCAAAGAGACAACGTATAGCACATACACTGACACAGTAGGGACCCAGGGAATGACACCTCTCTTTGACTCGCATATACAGTAAAAGAGATGCCAAACATGACACTACCTGTACTCAACTATGTATAGTGAGTGTACTATGTGCATCCGACATAGGCAGCCCTCCAGTACCATCCTCAAGTCTGGCACACTCTCAAGGTAAGTCAATCAACCAACCAATTGCCAAATGGAGTAGAATGTGTCATTACCTGTATCTATGGTATGGATGTGAGCATGCAAGGGAATTGGGTGGCTGAGTGTTATTGCAGCAGACAATAGACACCCATAGTAGCACCATAACATCTGTAACACATACTGGAGTCACCATAGTAGCCAGTACTACACAGGGTGACAAAACTCACTGCAGGAAATGTGCTGAGTGACACATGTGTCCATATGACTCACACATGCCAGTCAGGGTGGTTCAAATACCTAACAACAGTCTCAGCCAGCAGGACAGGTGTAGACAAGCCCAAACAGAGCCTGTGCTATGGCCTCTGAATAATGGCTATGGTTAACCTCCCCGCCAGGTCTACACGGACTACCTACAGCATGACAGGCAGTGGGATGTTTGTTCTGAAGGGTAGGGGATGTCAGACACTAATATGTAGGGCAGTTAAAGCTCCGATCTGTAGTACACTGGTATGCCTCTACTCAGTATGATAGGTATGAATACAGAATGAAATGGAGTACCTGACATACCTGTGCAGTCATATCAAATGTGTACAAGTTTCAGGTGTGCCCCCCATCCTACGGAGTAATGGAATAACAGTTAGGTGTGCCCCCACAAACCTGTGTAGAAATGTAGAAATAGGTGTGCCCTCCACCTTATGCAGTACTGTAATAACAGTCAGGTGTGCCCACCCCAATCCTGTGTAGAAATGTAGAAATAGTCAGGTGTGCCCCCCATCCTATGTAGAAATGTAGTAACAGTCAGGTGTGCTACCCCCAATCCTGTGTAGAAATGTAGAAATAGACAAGTGCCCCCCCATCCTACATAGTAATGTAATAACAGTCAGGTGTGTGTCCCCCAGTCCTGTGTAGAAATGTAGAAATAGACAGGTGTGCCCTCCCACCCTACGTAGTAAGGTAATAACAGTCAGGTGTGCCCGCCCAATCCTGTGTAGACATGTAGAAAAAGTCAGGTGTGTCCCCCATCCTATGTAGAAATGTAGTAACAGTCAGGTGTGTTCCCCAATCCTGCGTAGAAATGTTGAAATTGTCAGGTGAGCCCCGCAACCCTACGTACTAACCTAATAACAGTCAGGTGTGCCCCCTCAATCCTGTGTAGAAATATAGAAAAAGTCAGGTGTTCAGGTGTGCCCCCCCATCCTATGTAGAAATGTAGTAACCATCAGTTGTGCCCCCCAATCCTGTGTAGAAATGTAGAAATAGTCAGGTGAGCCCCCCCATTCTAGGCAGAAATGTAGTAACAGTCAATGCCAAATGCTCAATGGATACCTTGCAGAAACAGCATGCTACATGTTGGTTTACAACACAAAAGCCAGCACTGCAGTACAAACTACCTGGACTCGATTCACACATTAAATACAGTTAGGCATACTGGGCATGCTCACACACTATGAAGGTGATGTCTGCAAACACTAGTGGACCAGACATATCTGGCAGTCACAGTTGTTAGTGCAGATACTCGTCAGTATGCACCGCTCATGCCTTGCACACACAGTGGATAGGAATACATATATGTCTATATGTAAGGACAACACACTATAATAAGCCAAAGGTATACATACATAGATGTGTGGAAGAGGGAGACTGTGACAAGGAGCCATCCAGGCCTGTCCCACCCAGCACACAGCCAAAGGGCCCCAACCACATGAGGTTCAGATGTCACTCACTGCAGATACTATCCACCAGTATCTGTCAGCATTACAGACTATGTGGAGCACATGCTAGCTGTGCAACATGACTGTACAAGGATGCAGTCATCTAGCAGCTGTATACACGTACCTGTGAAATATGACCCTGTGTGTGCCTGCATGTGGCATGTCAACCTCTGATGAATGGGTTATGGCCTATGCACACACACTGCCCTCCACATAGCACTACTATGATAAGCCTGCTGAGGTCATCCACAGTGAAATACACCTTTGGGAGAGTTGCACCCCAATAATCTTTGTGGTGCATCCCATACCTTTGTACTGCTGTAGTGTGATAAAATAGTTAGATAGGAGTTCAAATCCCAGACATGGGAACTGTGTGTGTGTCTGTCTGTCCCTGTGTAGAAAGCAATGCTTTTTAGGGTAGCCACACTCCCTAATATTGAAATGCTCTACTTTGGTAAAGCTGCTGATGTCAACCACCTAGAAATACATCTGTGAGAAGGTTGTTGTATCCCAGTAATCTCTGTAGCGTGTGCCATAACTGCATACTACTGTAGTGTGATAAAATGGTTAGGGAGTAGTTCTAATCCCAGCCTTGGCAACTGTGTGTGTCTGTCTGTATAGAAAGCAATGCTTTTTAGGGTATTCACACTCCCTACAATTGAAATGCTCTGCTTTGGTAAGGATGCTGATGTCATCCACCTAGAAATACATCTCTGGGAAGGGTGTGGCCCAGTAATTGCCATAGCATGTGCCATAACTGTGCACTGATGTAGTGTGTGGCCCAGTAATTGCCATAGCGTGTGCCATAACTGTGTACTGCTGTAGTGTGATAAAGTAGTTAGGGAGGAGTTCTAATCCCAACCTTGGCAACTGTGTGTGTCTCTGTCTGTGTAGAGAACAATGCTTTTTAGGGTAGTCACACTCCCTACAATTGAAATGTTCTACTTTGGTAAGGCAGCTGATGTCATCCATCTAGAAATACATCTCTTGGAAGGTTGCACTCCAGTGATCTCTGTAGCATATCCTATAACTGTATACTACTGTAGTATGAAAAATTAGTTTGACAGGTGTTCAAATCCCAGACATAACAAGTGTGCCTGTGTAGCGAGCAATGCTTTTTAGGGTAGTCACACTACATACAATTTGAATGCTATACTTTGTTAAGGCTGCTGATGTCATCCATCTAGAAATACACATCTGGGAAGAATGTAGCCCAGTAATCTCTGTCGTGTGTGCCATAATTGTGTACTGCTGTAGTGTGATATGGATCTCTGGTAGGGTTATATTCCCACCCATGGCAGTTCTGGAGTTTATGTGTGTGTTTCAATGTCTGTGTAGGGAGCAGTGCACTTTAGCCTAGCCACACTCGCTACACTTTGAATTCCCTACTTTGACAATCCTGCTGATGTCAGTCACTGTGAAATACACCTTTGGGGAAGGTGTTCTCCAGTAATCCCTGTGGTGCATCCTATAACAGCTTCATGCTATAGTGTGATGTATACCTCTGTTAGGGGTTCTATACACACACATGTTGGTTGGGGATGTTTTGTGTGTGTTTCAATATCTGTGCAGGGAGTAGTGCATTTTAACCTAGCCACACTAACTACAATTTGAATGCCCTACTTTGGCAATCCTGGTGATGTCATCCAACTATGACTGCGTACTGCTGTAGTGTATTAAAATAGTTAGGTAGAAGTTCTAATCCCAGACATCACTGTGTGTGTATGTGTGTCTTGTGCTTGTAACTTGTATCCTGTGTGGATGTGGTTGTGAGTGTGTGACAAATGGCCCAATGTGGAGTGGGTTTTGCAAATACCTTATCTGGTGGCCCTAGTAGATATCACAATGTCCACCATACATGGATAACAGATGTGAAATAGCTGAGAGGCTGGGGTGCAGATCCATACCGATACATGTGACATCAAGGCCAGGCAAACAAATTTAGCAACCCTAGTATTAGCCAGACAACACTCCCAACCCATGCCTCATACACACACAAACACTTGCCTAGGCAACAGCCACTATGTTGGTAGTACACTTCATATTGCCCACTGATAGTAACTATGAAGTGATTGCAGTGGGCTACAGAGGGCATGGCACCCTGTACATCTGTCCAATAGGCACATACATGCAGACAGTGCACCTTCCCATGTTCCCCAATGGACACCTGCAACACCTGTGGTGCCATCAAATGTGACTCACAGAGGACATACCATGCCTGAAAACATGCCCTGTATGGACATATGCCACTGACACCAGAGAATGCCATTAGCATGCTATCAATGTAGGTGCAGGGTACACTTGCTGTCCATTACCAGTTCCTGCCACAGGTGGCCAAGACTGGTACATCTGATGATAATCTGTGTATACAACAAGGGCCAGACACCCCAGGTACAGTTCCACATGTCACTGTACATGCATGTGGGAGGTGTGCACATCACAGACACCGTCCATGTCATGGACCAAGGAACACATGCATGGCAAGCAATGCACAGCATTGCCCACATGCATTATTCACCCAGGTGACTGGATGGTGAATACAATACACACCTGTGTGGGCAATTCGAGAATCTACACCCCTGAGCCACAATGCAGACCATTGTCATGTGGCCTGATGCCAAGATGAACCCATCACCTAGCCTTGTATAGCCATCTGGCACAGTTCACCACTACACACCCGTGAATCAATGCACCCATGCATGTTAGTACTTGCACCCTGTGTGTGTGTATGTGTGTGTGTGTGTGTGTGTGTGTGTTGTATGATGCATATATTCACATTCACACTCACTACAACCCCCATTGGCATACTACAGAATGCTGTCTGATGTCAGACACCTCCCCATACCCTTTGCCCATATAACCTCTGTATGACCCTTGTGGTGCATGTGATACCTGCACAGTAATGTGTTGTGGCAATCTCACTAGTGATGGGTAGTATTCCGGGCCCTGCCAAGTGTGTCAATGTGTGTGCGTCCCTGTGAGAATGTGGCTGTGTTGACACTGGCACCTGTTCATGTAGACAGACATGTGTACTACACCTACTGTATAGCTACCATATCCCTGTTGCAGATGTCACTCACCATCACATATACATTCTGGGGGCTCCACAACATGTAATCTATGTGGCGCATCCAATAATTGCATAGAAATGTGATAGCACTACATAGTCATCAGGGGTTTGATACCCTGTGCTGGTAGGCATGTGACCCAAACATGCTTAAGTTTTACTCTCCCACCCCTCCCTGGCTTGTCTTTGCCTCTGTCTGCCTCTCTCACTCCCTCTCTGGTGGATGTGGAGACCTACACCTGCTTTGCTTAGGCAGCAGCATGTGTATTCTAAGTGATGCTCATGATCAGCTGATGGGCTCTGCACAAATTGCAGCCCTCCCCTAAGTGATTGCATGTGGAACAGCTGTGGTAACATTCCCATAGCCAATTGCATAAAAAACACACTCCAATATCTAGGAACATCATGTTGGTGTTGGCCCTTTTCATTTACTGTGAGCTGGAACTAAATCTGTTGTTTGGCAAACAGCATCTTAGATGGATTGGGGATTTACCTCTAACAACATACTCTGTGAAAACAGGGCAAGACACAGGAGGGGGATGCGCCTAACCTGATTACAGACTGTAAGTGCTGTTATACTGCATTTGGAGTAATGTTGGATTAACAATGTGTTTATGGATATGGCTGTCCTACATGTTTAATACCTGCCATGTCAGTTCTATGTTTATGAGTAATCCCCATCTGTAGGGTCATCTGCAGACTGGGCAGTGTGTTGTGCCTTTGGTGTCATGTGTTACCCACAGAGCATCTATCTGTGAACTGCAGAAGGTAGAATGAGGACTGCAGTCTATAGATGGTGAAAGCTGTGACAGTTACTGGCTTCTTATCCCTCATAGGACATATGTTGCAACAAACCCTGTTACAACAGTAAATGTATGAGGTTATCACAGTAACATGCCAATATTGGCCCTGTGCATGTGCTTCCAGCCACAACTCTGTCAACCTTTGTACATATGTCATGCATTAAGAGGTGCATATGTGCTGTACACCATAATTAGTGTCATCATATCCAATAACAAGCCAGTGAGATATCAGACTGCTACACATGTTATGTACAGTAGGGGTTATATTTGATGGCATAACCTGGACATTCTGTGGTTGTTTGTACAGTACTGACGTCTGTGTACTTATGCTGAATGTCAACAGTGTGTGTATTGTTAATATGTACTTTGGCCTGTGTACAGACTGTAGTAGATATCATTGTTCTAGGTCCCGTCCTATTTGATGTCACATGCTGCTCCACTGTATGTTACCGTATTGGCTTACATGTTTGTAGGGCTATACACACACATGTCCCATACCACAGACAGGCATCAGACCAAACTGTGTAGCAGCCCAGTATAGGTAGGGCTAATCTGTGAGTGGCACATATGAGGATGGTGTTGAACAGATAGTCCATATACTATAATATTATGCTAACTTCCCATATGTGGCTGTGGCTGTGTTCACATTAGTTGTGGTTATGCACTTTCACACATGTATCTCAGCCTATGCTGTGACATGCCTGTAGAGCCTGCTATATATGCAGTTACATGTGCATTTCCCCATATGAGATGTAGGCCAGTGTTGAGCCAGTCTGCCTGTAGCCTGCACAGTGCATTGTTACATGCTTAGCAGCTTAGTGTACTTACCCAGTGAGATGCCATGTCCAGATACTTGCCATATTTGCTGCTGCCGGGCCTCCCTTAACAGTCATGCATGGCAGACAGAGCAGTGGGATGCTGTACAGATGCACATCAATATCAAGTAGGTAGTATGTGGCCATAGCACCCCTGTACCAGTGGTTATTATGTGTCAGGACAGACAGGGTTGTGTGAATGCATAACCTATGGTAGCAAATGTATACCAGTCGTTACGTGTTACACCCATCTACATGGCTGTTAACATCCATATTGTCAGGCATGGCCCACATGTATTGCACTAAGGGGTTCTATGTATACCTCTGGACTGTGCAGAGTGTGTCAGAATGTCCACATATATTGGCCAATATCTCTGCTGCAGTCCACAGGGGCATTACGTGCTAGCAGTGATACTAAAATATGATGTCCTTAGGATGTCTGTCAGCAGTGAATGGCGCACATGTTAAAAGCAGATGTGACCTCCCACACACACCATGTCTGTGAAGACAATCCCAATTACAGTAGCAATAGTCTACTAATATACCTACTATACATACCTGACATCCCCTTGCACTAGAAGTTGGGACTATAGGGGCTGGGGTAGGGCTACACTCCATGTTCAGGACATATGGTGAAAATATATGTACATATAATTATCCAGATATCTATATAGATAATTGCACATATTCTTATCGACATATATAGATGGGTATGTATATGTGCATAGATATACATATACACACCCAGATATAAACATATACAGAGCAATATATGTCTACACATATACAGATAGTGATACATATACACATATACGTATGGATATCTACAGATATATTGACAGTAGTAGGTATATCGGAATAGATATGTATACACATATAGCAATCTCTCTCTCTCTCTCTCTCTCTATATATATATATATATATATATATATATATATGTGTGTGTGTATATATATATATATATATATATATATATATATATATATATATATATATATATATATATATATATATATATATATATACTAACTAGGCATATCTGTACACATATATACTAACTAGGCATATCTGTACACATAGGATGTGCATACATATATAGCTATATACACATATATATATATATATACATATATGTAAACCTGTATATACATATATGTATATATATATATATATATATATATATATATAGATATATATGAAGAGATGTACACATGGCCATATATATGTAGCACTAGATGTGTAGACATATGCATTTGTATACATGTGTATGTACATGTAGACATATATACACCTATGATATGCATAACCATATTCCTGTCATGAGTAAACGTCACGGTTGTGTATACCCTCCCACATGTATCTCATCATATGTATCTGATATGTGCACATAATGATAAAACAACATATGTGATGCAACAGTCATATTAATAACAAGGACTTCGCAAATTAGGAACTAAAGACAATTGTACAATACTACTCAATACGTGTATTGACAGCTATATTAGTAAAACAACAGTTGTCTCCAGAGTGGTCATGGCGTAGTGGTTAAGTGCTGTGACTTTAGTGTAAAGGGTCCTGGGTTTAAGGACTGTTCATTTTGTTGCTGGGTAAAGCAAGGACTGTCAGATACAGAGTGGTTAAGGCAGTTTTGAGCAGCTTTAAGTGGGTTTGCATGGGTTTGCATGAATCTAAGCAGTGCTAAGCTATGGGTAAATGTACAGGCACTTACACAGTGTAGGCAGTGCTTACCAGTGTGCAAATCAGCTTAGCTGTTATATTGCAGCAATGTTGATACTTACTAAGCATAGCTTAGCCCTCGTAACCAGGAAACGCAACCCAGCCTGATAACCTGTAATAAGTGTATTTAATGCCATGTACAATACATGCACCTATGTGCTGTCATTACAGTAGCAAGGGGTGTGAGTGTCATGTGTGGGACACAGACATATATGAGGCCTGTACAGCATGGTTATCCATGTGAATGTGTGACATACAGGTGTAGTAGCCCAGGGTATGTGTTGTCACACTGGCATGTAGTGTATCATGGCAGTACTACTGTTGACAGTGCTAACCTAGGCAAGAGCAGAGTGCTTAATGTAGTACTGACAACAGGCACACCTGCGAGCATGGCTGGACACCAACGCCTCCCTGTTGTATCCCTGGTGTGTGAGCTGTGTCACAGTATATACCCCTTACTGGTCTGTCAACACACTCATGCTATGGCAGGGATACCTGCCAATCTGATGACAGTCAGTCCCTGTACAGATGTGCAGATGGCAGGTATCCAGCTGGGATATGTACAGTCAACCTATGCTTGATTGACTCCCTACTACGCATGTGGAATGTGCATGAGGTGCATATCCCTGTAGTACCAGTGTTGGGGTATACTATGGGTTATATCACAATCGTGGCCAATGTGTGATGGTGAGTATGGCAGAGTGTTATCATGGTTTTCAGGGAGTACAATATCCAGTGGGGGATGTGGGTGATCTGCACACTGTTATTACACCAAGTTACACTAGGTATATGTCCCATGTACCACATTATGGTTACCACTGTCACCATCAATCATACAGTTACCACAATCTAAGCCAGTTACGCATGTGATGTGTACTGCCTACCTGTAACACATTGGAGACACAGTCAAGGTAGTCAGCAGTGATAGACCCTGGTATCTCAGATGTGTATCTGGCTGGTATGTGTCTGTAAATGTGTATATGATGGTGTGTCACACTACATATCATCCAAATACACACATTACATCCACCATTAGCATACTGTACATGCTGGGGGATGTTCTGCATGTACCATGTAACCTGGGACACACCTCACCCTAAATGCTGTGCGGTGTGTGCATCGTATGCCACACATGTCATTATCATGACATAGTTAGGTAGGGGTCTAGTCCAAGTGTTGGCAAGTAACAGTGTGTGCGTATGTGGATGGATCTACATTAGGTTGCAAGATATACATGGCTCAGTGGGCCACCTGTCCATGTGGCACAGGCAATAACTGATATAGTAACCTGTGAAATGTGTTTGAGTGTACCCCAGATATGTCACAGCCATGGAGTCAGCTCAGTGACATACCCCATTGTGCAATATGACTGCAGACTATCCTCGTGCTGACACATGTACACCTACAACACACATGGATAACATTATAGGGACCGTGATCAACCAGTGTTACTAGCAGCTATAATGCATCATTGCTGGATGGCTACACTATCTGCAAAATATGCCTCATACTCTACTCCCTACAACATGTTACACTGCAGGACTGTTGTACACTGTTGTATAGTCACTGTGTGCATCAGAACCATATTAGCCTTTCCCTACATTGATGGTATGGATGACAGGGATGGGGCACAGGTATCATCATATGCACAGGGTATCCTAGTGCTGACATGTACACCTACAACACAATTGGATAACATTATAGAGACAACAATCAACCAGTGTTACTAACAGCTAAAAGGCATCCTTGCTGGATGGCTACACTACCTGTCAAATATGCCTCACACTCTAATACCTACAACATGTTACACTGCAGGACTGTGGTACACTGTTGTGCAGTCTCTGTGTGCATCAGAACCATATCAGCCCATCCCTGCATTGATGGTATGGATGACAGGGATAGGGCACTGGTATCATCATATGCACAGGGTGTTGTGTTGGTTTGTCAGAGGCTGAGGCTGGGCCATACATTTGACACCATGTGTGTGGGTAAGGGGTGTACTCTGGGGAGCTGGCCGAAGTGATGTGGTGTGTGTAGGTATGGGGTTGTCCTAGGTGTGTTTGCATAGTGTGTGGGTATGCATGCACACAAATCTGCCATGTGGCTGCCCTACACAGGTGTTTATGGACAGCTGCAGACCATACCTGGCAGGGTGTGCAGTTCACTGCCTCCAACCATGGACACATGGACTGTGCCTGCCAGTGGTTCCGCGGGCACATCCAGGTACAGGCCCCGATGTGCTATGCTCACCTGCTGATGACATTTGTCCACTGGTACCAGGTCCCTCCTGAGATTGGCCAGGACCACATACATGTGGTCTGCTCTGGTGTGATGTGGACAGCACACCCCCTGCATGGCCGGGGCTGCTACTGCCACTACAGGAGCCCCTTGGTGTCCTAGCACATCCATGTTAACTGCCAGCTGTTGGTTTTGCTGGCCCACATCTTCGTGGGCATTGCTGCATACCCACCACATGTTGAAGCATGGACACGCCACGGCCAATGAGGGCCATCATCTCATCATGCCATCTATCCTTGTGCTCGGTATAAGCACGGATGGCACCCAACAGTTCACGGAGGTTGTTGCTTACGGATGTGAGCACAGCCCTCTGCAGCCTAAGGCCCAGTCTGGTGTAACACCTAATACATGCCTGCACCACCATTACAGCCTGAAACATGCTTCTGCTAGTAACAGCTATGTCACTTCTGCCAGGGGCATGATGTCCAGTGGCCCTACCATGAGCATCCTGGGACATCTGCCTATGTGGTAGCCTGATGGACATCTGGCTATGCCTGCTGCAACTGGACACAGTAGGCATGGTTACCACTCTTTCCTGTGCACTGCCACTGAACGCCAGTTGTCCCTCTGCTATGGTCACTGGTGATGGGGTGGGTATAGGCACTGAAACTTTGTGCGGGGGTGTGGTGGCTAAAAGGGGGGTGTCAAACGTTGGTACAGCTTTCTGTGTAGTACTTCCAGTTAATTACCACTGTCATGGCAACCACCTACTATAAATCCCTACATCACGAGGGCATGGTCCCTTTAGCTTTCCTGTGTGATGGACATCCTTCCTGTGTGTGGGCATCAGTGTTACAGACAGCAGGTAGCAATACCTCTTACAGGATAACTGGCTCAATCAGGCCAGCTACATATTTGTAGAAGGTTCCAGAACTACAGACAGATGGTGAGTAGAGTTGTGTTATGCTTTGTATAGTACTGGTGTTACAGGGTGTGTGTGTACATACTAGTTTACCTAGGAATGCAGTCTGTCTGCATAGCTCTCAAATGTGGGCCTATCCTCTTGGTGGCCAGAGGTGTGCCTATCATGTTTTGTCTGTCCACCACACAGGTCTTGTGTCAGATATTTCACTGGCAGTGTGTGTGTTGACTGCTATCAGTACATGGCTACATCCATTTATGTTTCTAAACTCGATTCCCTGACTAAGGGTATGTTGCAGACTATCCTGTAACACCAGCAACTTGCTTAGTGTATGGCAACAGTTTTCCAAATATAGGCCTGTGATCCAGCCTCTGTCCTAAACCTACATACCAAACTTTGCACATATTACATGCTGTCAGGGGTTGTTCTTTAGTGGGCTGTGAGTATATCACACTGCCATTGTTGCCATCAGTCCACTGCTGTTGTATCCCCCACACATATGGTGGGGCTGGGGCCATATATGTGTGGGCTTCACCTACACAATACATGTCTGCCCTTATGCACTCCAGAGGCCAGTGTATGTAGCAGTGGTATATGGCCCTGTATTATTGACTCTAGGGGGGATGCACCATAAATGAACTAGGCTGTTACAAAATGTAGGGGTATCAGGGGTGAGCTGCCTTAAGGTATCTGGATGTACAGTACCGTATACTTCACCTATATTTACATGACTTTCATAAATTGGGTTAATGCAAGCCTACTTCCCCCTGCCATACAGACTGCTCTGTTTGTCAGTGTGCTTGTGATGGTGTCAGTTATGCCTTGTTATGTAACAGTTACATCCCATTTGGTCAACTGAAGTCTTTACCACCTAGTGTTCTGTACAGAATGTAGATAGGGCTCCTGAACTATACACCTGCATTACTTACTGTTGATTGTTTGGTATCCTGTGGCCCAGTCTATCTTTACTATTGTACAATTTGAAGGGTGTGGCCTGGACAGCAACAGTTGTGAACCTTTCCACACTATTGTATTAGTATAACTGTTTCACAGTTGCATTACTCTGTTTATATGGATGTCACTGTCTGAACAGCTATATGGCATGGCATATAGAACTGTGATAGTACAAAAATAAAGGTTGTTCATTTCTGCAAACCTGTGTGTGGTGTTTTTTCCTATGACCTCTCTGTGGGTATATGTTGCAGGCAATGATTATCATTTGTATGGGTGGCCCATACAGTGTCCAGTTGTTCAAGTGTTAACTGCAGGCATAGTGGCTATTCCATATTGTGTGCACCTTCGACATATGTATTTTACTGTACATATCTCTGCGTGTGTATGTATAGTCACATGTATATCTATATATATGTAGATATATATAGGTTCATAGGTTCATAGGTAGGTACTAGGTTATCTGCCTGAAGACATTTATAAGCCTAGCCAGAATGTGTTGGCTTTCACCACCCCATTAGATTAGTTCCCTGTGCCTCTGTCCAGCAGAGCCATTGAAGTGATCCCAGGGGTAAACTTTCTGTTTCCCATCAACTCGTCAAGGTTTCTCTTGAAGAGGGTTAGTGAGGAGCTCTGCCTAATGTAGATTGGAATCTTGTTCCAGGGCATGGAAAGTCTGTTGGACAGGAATCTATCCCTCCAGCACGTCCTATTTATTGTTGTGGTGAGGTTTAGATCTCTGGAGCATGTGGCTCGAGGGGATATGGTTTTCTTTAGGTGGAGCATGTCCATCAATTCTGGGTTGGACATGGCCTTGTATGTCAGGCAGAGATCACCTCTGAGTAGGCAGTATGCAACCGAGTACAGCTGGAGTTTCTTCTGTTGAGCTGCATAGGGCATCTGCTTGAGGCCAGTGATCCTCTTGGTGAGGTACTTCTGTGGTCTTTCCAGCTGTTGCAAGTGTCTTGTAAGGTACATCCCAAATGGGGCATTGTACTCTATGATGGGTCTGATGAGTGATGTGTAGAGGGGCCCAATGACCTCTTTCAATCTGGATGCAAACTCTTTTGATATTAGGTGGGACACATAGAAGGATTTTCTAACCACTTTGGCAATGTGATTATTAAAGGAGAGGTTACTATCTACTTGGGTCCGCAGATCCCTTATTACATCTTCCATATTTAAGAGGGCTACCACCTATGTGGTAGTTTGTGGGTACTTTGTTTTTTCCAAAAGGGGTGACTGAACATTTTGGCATTTAGCTTGAGGCCATGGTTTTGACACTAGGTATCTGTCTCAGTGAGACCCTTTTGGAGGATGTCTGTGTCAGCTAGAAAGTCAATTATAGCCCCTAGTTTGCAGTTGTCTGCAAATTTGGTCAGCCGTAGTCCTCCTGTGCTTGCCTGTACCTCTGAGAAGTATATGTTGAAAAGGAGTGGTCCTACAACTGAGCCCTGGGAAATGCTACTTGTAACCAGTTTAGAGCCAGACCTAGCTCCTGCAACTCTTACCATGTGGGCTCTGTCCATGAGCGAGTTGGCAACCCATCTCATGATGTAGGGGTTTATGTTCAGTCTGGTGAGCTTGTCTATAATACCTGAGTGGGGAATGTTGTCAAAGGTCTTTTTGAGGTCTAGGTAGGCTGTGTGGACCACCTTTCCCTTGTCTATAGCCTTGGTAACTATCTTAAAGAAGTCCACCAGGTTTAGGAGGCATGATCTGCCTTAACAAAGCCAAACTGGGTAGGGTCCAGTGTTTGGAGGTTCCCAATGTCTCTGTTAATGAGATCCATGATGATGCGCTCCATAGTTTTGCAGATCAAGCTTGTCAGGCTTATAGTGCAATAGTTCCCTGGGTCCGTTGTAGTTCCACCTTTGTGGAGCAGAATAACCGTTGCTGTGTGCCACTCTGTGAGCATGTAGCCTGTGGAGAGGCTGAGTTTAAGCAGTGTATTTATGTGACAGGTTAGTTCATCTTTGAGCTTGTGTAGGACTCAGCCTGGGATACTGTCCAGTCCCATTGATGCTGTGTTTTTGGTTTTGGAGAGGGCTGTTTTAACCTGAGTGTCTGTGACTTCAGAGGCACTACATTGTTCTGGTATAATTATGGGCCCTTTTGGGTGTGAGAGTGGAGGTGAAGTTTGCACTGAACCTGTCTGCCAGGATGTTGGCTATATTGGTCAGTTCAGTGAATTTTGTGCCATTCTGCACTAACTCTGAGCAGATCTAAGGATTGCCACTTAAATTCTTGACATAGCTAAAGAATGCCTTGTGGTTATCTTTGGTGTCCATGACAATTTTTCTTTCAAAGATAGCCTTGGATGACTTTATGAGAGAACATAGTTTCTTGCTGATACTGATCAGGGATGTCTTCCCTTCTTGGGATTTTATTCTTTTCTGTACTAGTTTCCTCCTTCTATTGTATAGATTGTTTATGGCAGGGGTCCACCAGACAGGTTTGCTTTTCTTGGAGGAGTGAGTCTTGGTTTTGTTTGGGATAGCACGATCAATGCCTTCTTGTATGTGCCCATAGAGTGCATTACTAAAGGATTTTGCAGCTTGGACAGCGTTATCCTTTAGCACAAGGCTTTGAAACTTCCCACCTCAGTCTTACGTAACGTGAAGTTTGTTTTGAAAAGTTTTTCACAGTGGTTTCTTTGACCGGGGTTGGTGGCGGAATGTGGTTATCCAGAGTGATTAGTTTATGGGCAGATCAAACCAGCGAGGGGTTGACCACCAGTGTGGAACACCTGTCACCCATGTTGGTAATGACCAGGTCCAATATGTTGTCACCTCTGGTGGGGGTGTTGACCAGTTGATCCAGGGCATTTGAGTTAATAAAATCTAGGAAATGTTGGGCAAGGGAGTTTGTACTTGAGTAGTTCTCCCAGTTAATGTTTGGGTAATTGAAATCACCCAATATCAGGGTGTTTGGTAGGATCTTTATGTTTCCCAGTGTTTCCAGGAATGTGAAATGGGGGTCCTGGGACATGGTGGGTGATCTGTAGCAAGTTATAATTTGAATAGCAGTTTTGCCCATTGTTAGTTGCACGTGGATGATCTCTGAAGCATTGTGCTGTGTCACTAACCTGGAGGTGTGGGTATCCTTGATGAATATGGATACTCTCCCGCCTTTTGTGTTTCGGTCTGGGTTTTGTGGCCGAAATGTATGGTATGAGTTGTAGCCTGGTAGTGTTGGGGTGCTTTCTGGAGCCTTAAACCAGGTTTCTGTTACTGCACATATATCAATTTTCTCCATACTGAGGAGTGCCTCGAGTGCATGCATTTTGAGGTTTAGACTTCTGGCAAAAAGGCACTATGGGGGTGCCAAGAGCCTTGGCCAGTATTCAAAAGCCAAAGGGTGACAGGTGCAAGCCATCTCTAACAAAGCAGTGTGGCTTGTTGAGCATGTCACCCCAGGCTGACAGACACTGGATCCCATTTGAATGACACCAGAAGCTTAGCCAATTTTTGAAATTGGTAATTTTTTTCTCTATATCGTGGTGTAATTCTTGGTGAGGACAGGATGCTACTCAGGGTTAGGGTCATATCAGCCTGGGCTATGTGATCTGAGAGATCCTCTATGTCTCTTTTCATGTAGTCCAGGGAGGTACGGCTCAGGTCATTCACACCAACATGGACAATGACAGAGTCATATTTGTACTTGTTCTGGAGTGACCTGAGTGCTTGTTTTATGTGGCAGATCCTGGCACCCAACAGGCAGCTAAAAGTAACCTTCTCCTTATTCAGCCTAGTGAGTGGGATGTCAGTGTGCCAGACTATAGAGTCACCTATTACTAGTTTGTTGGGCATGGTATTTTGCCTTAAGGGCTGTGATTGCGTGGCACAATGGTTTTGTGAAGTATGTGTTTCATGGTTTGTGTTTGGGGTGGAGGTTGCTTGAATGTCTGATTTGGAGGTCTCTGTTGCTTTTGCAGTTTTTATTTAGATCCTCCGAGTATGTTTTCATGTATTTATCTGTGTTTTTTGCCGGTGCTGGATTCATACGTCTATGTGAGACTGGTGGTGTGATGCAAGTAATTTTCTTCTCCGCTTGACTGCCTGGTCCAGTCTTGGGTTGAGCGAGCTTAGCCTCCAATTTAGCTGTATAATTGCATCTCTCACATGTATTAGTGTTTGGTGGAAGGAAGAGAGGGTTGTCTGTGTACATGAGGCAATTGTAGCATTGCCTCAAAATGCCCAGATTCACCAGTTGGACCAGAGAGTACACCAGAAATTGTCTTTGGACATGCCTGGATAAGTACAGTGAACTGTTTTACTGATTGGCTGGAAAGGTCGAATAGAGAGCCTTGTCCTTCTCTACAGTATAGGGGGGGTCTAGTGCTAAGGTTTATTAGTGCTTCCTATGAGTTTTGAGCAAGTGCCAGGATGAGAAGTGAATGGTTTGAGTGCTTAAGTTGAAAGTTTGTCTAGTTCCAAGGGAAAAATTGAAGAGTATATATATATATATATATATATATATATATATATATATATATATAGTTATACTCTGTATCTGCATATATGTGTCTGTGTATATGTATCCTGGGGATGTTAATAGCTTCCACATTTTACATTTCCTCTAGGAGGCAGACTGTAAAGCATGATATGTTACCAATACCAGCCTGACATCATACTGGTGGGATGTAGTACTGTTAACGTCTTGTGCTCATGTTGTGTCAGGTCCTGGTTATGGGATCTGCAACCCTTGGTAGTGTATTGCAGTGTGGACGTGTTTGGCTGTGGGGGGGTATGCCTATTCGTACAAGACGTATATTGTTTGGGGCCTCTCAACCCCATTAACGGTGCATGTGGACATATATGTCTTTGTTAATCTACCATTGCTATCTACAGATGTATGGCCATATATACCTATATAGTTATGTATATCTATATATATATATATATATATATATATATATATATATATATATATATATATATATATATATATATATATATATCTGCTTACATATATATATAACTATGTCCGTATACACCGACGTACATATATATCTGCGTACATATATGTGACTTGCTGTGTATATGTAGACATATAGGTGTAGACATATATATGTGTCAATGTAGGCATTTGCATGTATATATGTTCATATATATTTATATATATGTATATATTTCTAAATATATATATATATATATATATATATATATATATATATATATATATATATATATATACCTACATATATAGATATGATGTATCTTTTTTAGATAATATATTTACACACACATACATTTAAATGTTGGTATACATTCTCTGTACTTTTGCATGACTGGACTGGATGATATGTCTCTGAAAACATCAGATTTATGTATGGCTGGCATGGCTTAGTGGTAAATCAGTTTGTCTATGGTGTTCAGGCTCCTGGGTTCGAGCCTTGCAGATGCTGTTGATTTTGTTGCTGGGCAGAACATGGGCTGCTGGATACAGAGTGATTAAGGCAATTTAGAGCAGTTGTAAGCAGGCTTGTGCAGGTTTGCGTGGAGGTAAGCACTGCTAACTTTTGGTTACAGTTTCTTATACTCGGTTAGCTTCTAAATTGCTTAATCTGTGTAGGCATTGCTTACCCTGTGCAAACAGGCTTAAACCTGCTTACTGCTACTTAAAAGTGCTTATTCCCGCTTACCCCCGCAATCATTTCTTTAAAAGAAAAGAAAAAAGGGTTGATAGGAAAGTGGTGAAAAAGGGCACAAAGAGGGAAAGACAGTAGAGAAAATAGCTAGGGATGTGCAGGAAGGGTGTAGGGAAGGTCCACAGCTGCCCATTTCTTCTACAGCAACAGGTGTGCTTATAAACTAAATTTGGAGGTAGATTTGGACATTCAAACCCCTGGGAGAGGGGTTAGGACAACATTAATAAGTTGTGGTGCCAATTAGACTGGATTACATGTGTCCAGTGGACATGTGTGGAATGGACAGTTATGTATGGGGTGAGATATTGTTTTGGGAACAGATTGCCCTTTTTTCAGGTGAGAGTGGGATTTTGGGGAGGGGTTGTAGGTATATTTGGGAAGGGAGGTTGGGTAGGTTAACAGACAAGACACACAGGATGCATACAGGGGTGGTATATGACACATGGCGGTAAGCACCTTGATGGGGAGGGGTGTTGGGATATAGGAAGCCCACAAGCCCCCTAGTCGTAACAGTGGGACTGAGGTCCCTACCCATGGGCAGTCACCACTGCACCTTCACAGCCCCAAAGGTGGCTGTGGTGGGTGCTGACCCGCAGAGCCAGGCTGACTCTCTAATCATGACATACGGCCCTCGCGCTGGTGTAGAAGATCACCAAACTGCTCATTGATCACTCTACACACCATGACTCTGACCTGGCGATGGGTGACAGGTGCCCACTCCCCGGGGTGGAGGCGAGCCCCATCCCTTGAGGCAGTTTCACCCAAAGGTGGTGCAGGACCAACAGACAGGTAGGTCCATTTTTGGGCCCCAGACATGCTGGTGCCCAGTGCCATGGCCAGCTGAGGTGGGACAGGTGGGTCCGTTGGGACTGGTTTTCTCAAGCATGCTATAGTGTTTAGATTTCATCATCATATATGGGTTAGTAATAGACAATACATTCTAGGGTTATGTATAACAGCATGCATAGATATTCCCGTTAACCCAGACACCAGATATGGAGCAGGTGCATAGCAAACAAAACACATGCATATATGGGACCACAATGGTAATAAGAACAACATCCAAGTATGTTGATGGCACCATGTCAACAATATTGAATAATTCAATAAGGCACATGCATGGGAACCATTAAAATATTTATCAAACAATTGGACATTATCAGAGTCAGTACATACCAGGTGAGATGGGTATGTTGATTATTGTTGAAGATAAGGTGGGGGGGGTAGATGTCAATTAACAACTAGCATATTCCTGTAGTCCACATTACTTTCCTAGTCAGTGCTGTTATCTGTACCTTACAAGTCTGACTACAGTAACCTATAGCCTTATTGTGGACAGTGATATGGCTGTCATCATCATTACACATGAACCGGTTTTACCTGCAGTATACAGCTGTTACCTGGTAAACCTGTGGAGGGAATGTTTGTTAACACTGACTAACTGTTTGTACACATACACCCAGATTCTGGGTTGATGTTTTGCACTATACTATCCAACTCTTTCTGCACAGACTCTGGAAAATGTGTTGACCACATGCTGGTGTACCTGGACATATCTAGACTATTGCCCTCTTCCACCTTTAGTGAAATGACACACACATATACATGCTTTTCTACACAGTTATATTATGTAGCACAGTGTGGGCGACAGTGACCGGTGATACTTTATTATTCAGAGAAACTGCAACACTCACAATCTCCTACAATACCAGGGTGGACAGTACCAGTACAGGATATATTGGTCTGTATTTCTCAGCACAGTGTTCATATCCAACGTACTTGTGGGAGCAATGTTTGTTAGCACTACCTGACTGTTGCCACACAAAGTTCCAGATTACACATTAGTATTATGTACATACATCTCACTCTGTTACTGTATTCCTGCTCGTAAGGTGAATGCTCTGCCCACTACACTATTGCTGTGCTGCTTCATTTGCATATATCTTCCTTGTTATCCTCTTCAGCCTTTTAAGCTGCTTTAACTGTAGCTAAGCAATGGGCACATCCACACACCTATGGTTAGCTGTAATTGAATGTTTAAAAAAAAAAGATTTCTTCATTTTATTTCTATATTCTGTTGCTATTATACAC
>NC_056733.1:1689007160-1689132160 GCF_019279795.1 Protopterus annectens
CTGTTCTGTGTTTTTGTGACTACTGAGAACTGGTATTGAACAGAATTTTGAGCGTCAGTTTCAAGGAGTTCAGCAATCCGGCCAGCTGAATGAATGGGAATATGGATTTGAGTTCTAACTCATAAGAACAAAATGGTTCGATAAAGACTTCTACATAAAGGAACAAACCCGCTGCTGCAGATGGTGTCCAACTCATCCACAATGATAACAACTGTGGGCCAAGACATGGAGGAGTATGAAAAGGCATTGGAAGTCCTAGAAAAGAAGGTACAAACATTTAAACAATTTCAATGGCAATGCCTAAGCTTCCAGGTTTACTTGGAGCTGGGAGTAATGCCACGGGGACTTAGGAAACAAAAAATGCCTTCATATGCTAACACATATCCAGAGTTGCTTGGACAGTGTCAACAGTTAATTTTAAAATTGAGTGCGGACTACATGCAATTAATGAACAATTTTTTATGCCTATCGAGAACCAACTGGAGGAGGAATAAGGTTGGAAAGTAAAGTTCTGACCATGGCATGTCACTCTACAGAGTTAAATCTCTATCAGAATATGCTTGACCATCTGCATTTATTAGATGTAAAATTTGAATCATAAAAGAAACATAAAATGCAACGTGATGTTGCCGATTTTAAAAATGGCCATATTTTTTCTTGGCCAAGAACTGAAATAAGGAATAATAATGTAAATAAAAATAACAAGCCTGTTAAAGACAAAAATCAAATAAGGCAAGTAAATACTGATGCTGCCCCTTTAACCTCAGAACAGCAATCATCCAATCGAGAAATGGTTGCAGAGGTTCAGTCACTGGGACCTTCCAATCAACAAGCATTGAAAAACCTGGATGATGCTATAGCAGAGAATGCTCTGACTTCAGGAAATAAAGAGAAAATCAATTGAAGCAGCTCAGTATGGTTAAAAGTATTGAAGGAGCAACAGTTAAACCAGAAAACTTCAGTGAACAATGGAGGTACATCAAGTTTGACTATAACTCCTTTTTCCGCTTTCCAATTAAAGCTCCCCAAGAAAGTAGCTTTACAGCTGACTGTCCAACGAAGAGGCAGCTCGATGCAAAGAGAAGAGCAACAGGCAACGGGCGGCATGAAAAGGAAAAACAACAGTCCAGCGTACTTCAAGTTAATATGATGATGATACAAATGGGAAAAGGTACTGTCAATCTCTCTTCAATAACATTAACAGCAATGCAGTTAGAAGTCCTCAGCAGAGGACTAAAATTTATTCCTACAGCAGGAGATAACATCGTGCAAGCAATAACTGATTTAAAACTGTTCATTCGAACTGTAAGTCTCAAATTAATTTTTAAAGACACAAATGTAGAAGCTCCTGTCTGTAAAAAGCTGAGTACTTTCTTGCCAGAAATATGTCCTGTATTAACAGCTTTTATGAATGTAATTGAGAATGAACTGAGAGCATATTATTCTAAGGTAAAAAGAAATAGGAAATATAGTTTGACGTTTGATGAATATAAAGCATTGCAGTTGTTAGAAAGAGATGACAGAATTGTCATAAAACAAGCTGACAAGGGGGGGCAACTGTTATAATGGACCGGGAAATATTTTGAGTCATTTAAAATTATGCTAAATGAAGAAAGTACTTTTAAACAAATTTCCTTTAATGATGTGAAAAAGCATATATCAAATATAAATATGGCTATTTATGACCTACAACTAACTAATGATATAACCTTAGAGCTATTTAATTATTTTACAGTCTCATGTCCTAGGATCCCTCAGATATATGGGGTCCCTAAAATTCATAAGGCTATTGACAACCCCCCCTATTGTCCTATTGTCTCAGGGGGTGGTTGGTCCACAGAAGCAATCTCAAAATACTTACAAACAATATTGGTGAAATATTTGGCCAGATGTCCTAGCATTCTTAGAGACACTGATAGCTTTTTAGTTGATTTGTTTGAATGCCATAAGGGATATATAGGAGAGAATTATTTATTTGTTACACTAGATATTACCTCACTTTTTACGGTAATACCAAATGAGCATGGGATAGAAGCCATACATAACTTTCTTAATATGGAAATTAAGTTACAAGCTAGAGAAATAGAAAACATCTGTACATTACTGGAAATAGTGTTGACACAAAATGTGTTCATTTTTGATAGTGTACCTTATTTGCAACTAACCAGAGTGGCAATGGGAACGCCAGTGGCAAATGCATATGCGAATTTGGTGTTATATGAATGGGAAAAAAAGTATGTTTTTAGTAAGGTTGATAACCTCAATATTAAAGTCATTTGCTATAAGAGATTTGTAGATGATTGCTTTCTGGTATGGCAAGGGAATAAAAATGAACTAGATACTTATCTGAGTTATCTAAATTCCGCAACAGAATTTTTGAAATTTAAAATGATGGCTTCAGAAGAAAACATAACATTTTTGGATGTCCAGTTATATAAAAAAGTAAATAGAATAGAGACAACTGTACATAAAAAAGAGGTGGCTGTTTGTAGGTATATTAATAGACACTGTATGCATGCACTGCATACTTTTAAAGGAACTTTGAAAGCACAACTGATTAGAGTAAGTAAACTTAACACTGAGGAAGTGAACTTTGAAATGCAGGCTAAAAGCATGATACAAGAATTTAACGATAATGATTACTCACCAACATTAGTGGATGAAATGTATAAGGATGTAATAAGAGGTAGGCAGGATAAATATAGACCAATATTTGGTCAGTTGCAGCAGGAGAGATCCTTGTAGCAAAAGGAGAAACATGTAGCCAGATATGTCACTACTTTTAATACTAATACGAAAGGAGAAAAAGGCATAACTGGAAAAAATTGGACAATTTTGATGGCCATGCCAGAAATAAAGAATATAGTTGGAGAAAGACCATCCTTTTCCTATAGGAATTCAGAAACACTAAAAGGAAATTGTGCTATAAGGATTTTTAGGGGGAATGGAAGAAGGATATAATGAGTAAAGTAGGGACAAAGAAATGCTACAATTGTATTTTTTGTAATGATATTTATGATGGAATAGATACTTATAAACATCTAACGACAGGTAAAGAGTATTTTTTCAACACTGCCGCAACATCCAACACAGTGGTTTATTTAGCTACGTGTGTAACATGTTTTGGATTCTATGTTGGTAAAACTACCCGGAAATTGAAGGAACGAATAGGGGAACATAAGTCAGAAATTAGGAGGAAAGTATTGACAAATGCTTTGAGTAAGCATATTTCTGACAATAGTCCAGGACACCAATTTAAATTTAGGGTGATCGACATGATAATAATGGGAAATAGGGGTGGTGATACGAATAATGCCTTGGAGTTAAAAGAATATGAGTGGATCATTAGATTACAGGCCAACAGTAATCCAGGTTTAAATAATTATGTGAGCCTGAAGCCAGTATTGGTGAGAAAACAGAGAGAAAATGTATAATTGAATAACATAAAATAAGTTTCTTTCTATATATTTATAAGTTTTACTATTTCTCTATTTTAAAGGGGTTTACTTGTTGCTTATCATATGTTTTATTTAATGGTTTTTAGAAAAGTACTTTTAATTTTTTAAAAAATCCTTTTAATCTGTGATCATGTGATATTAACTATCTCCTGTTTAAAAGGAAGAAAGGTCTTGTTTTAATTGTACTGATTAAGGGTAGTTAGCCTGAAAGCTTTATCGTGATATTAAATTTGTTGGCGCTATTTTTCGTGTAAGATTTGTGGACATTATACAGTGCTGCTCTGTGTTTTTGTGACTACATGTGGTTTAAAACAGCCCTTTTGTTATTTTTTTTTAAACCAAAAACTTCATTGGCGAGAATCATCTTGGAGGCTTCTCAGAGCCGTTAAGCATTATCGTCACCCTGTCTCTGTTACCATGGCAACCTGAGAGTGTCTGTTTCTGTTAGTGTGTCTATGTACTGCATACCAGAGGCTCACTATGGACCTGAAACAAAGCCTCACTTCACTGAAACTTCAAGCCTAAATTCCCTCCCTTTCAGTGACGCAGCAGCCAGGAAAAGAATGGAGAGCAAACAGATAAAAAAAAAATCCTCCCAACAAGCCGCCACAACAAGAGATAACACATTCTTCCAGCCTTCTCACCTCTCACTCAGTAGATGTATAAACAAACTATTCTCTGCCAAAATATCCCAAACTATAGTTTTATCCACCCCTTCCCCTGGATCCAGGCTAAAACACCAATTATCTCTTCCTAATACACAAGCATCAGTAAACCTCAATGACAAGCCGCAACCCACAGCTTCCCAGAGACGAAAATGGCAACATACAACAGCTGCCAAACACAGCTGCATCCACACACACCATGTCGGGCTTAATCAAACAACACTCAAAGCTATGAAACTTGCCATAATTGATATTAACTATGTTCAGACAGAATAATAATGACATTTGTACTAGCTGCCAGACATGGCTGCATCCATGCACACCATATCAGGATTGATCAAGCAGCACTCAAAGCTATGATACTTGCCATAATAGATATTAACTATGATTAGACAGAATAATACTGACATTTGCACTAGCTGCCAGACACAGCTAAATCTACCCACACCATATCAGGATTGATCAAACAGCACTTGCAGCTGTGATACATGCCACAATTGATATTAACTATATTTAGACAGAATAATGAAGATATTTGTACTAAGAGCTTGCTACTATTATTTAACCAGGATATAAATGACATTTCTAAATCATACTTTAACTGAAGAAGACATTAGTCTCCATGACAGCATTTTTTTTTCAAAACACTCTACTGTTACTGCTATTATATATGATGTTAATTTGTTACATTTGAGTCGGAACTCTGATGAATGGTACCTTGTTAAAGTAGTTAATTAATTGCTTAAATTATTGTGAATAACATCAATGAAAAATGAACAAGATAGGTATTCACAGAGTTCAAGTAGGGGAACAGAAACTTCTATGTCTGTATTAGGTTAAGAAGGAATGTGATGATTAGTGATACGCAGTATGGTTTCAGGCCGGGAAAGAGCACTACAGATGTGATGTTTGCTCTGAGAGTGTTGATGGAAAAGTACAGATAAGGTCAGAAGGAGTTGCATTATGTTTTTGTAGACATAGAGAAAGCATATGACAGGGTGTCTAGAGAGGAGTTGTGGTATTGTATGAAGAAGTCAGGAATGTCAGAGAAGTATGTAAGAGTGGTACAGGATATGTACGAGGGTAGTGTGACAGCGGTGAGGTCTGCAGTGGGAGTGATGGATGCATTTAAGGTGGAGGTGGGATTACATCCAGAATCAGCTCTGAGCCCTTTCTTATTTGCAATGGTGATGGACAGGTTGACAGATGAGATCAGACAGGACTCCCCGTGGACTATGATCTTTGCAGATGACATTGTGATCTGTAGTGAGAGTAGGGAACAGGTGGAGAAGACCCTGGAGAGATGGAGATATGCTCTAGAGAGAAGAAGAATGAAGGTCAGCAGGACTAACACAGAATATATGTGTGTGAATGAGAGGAAGGATAGAAGAATGGTGAGGATGCAAGGAGTAGAGGTGGCAAAGGTGGATGAGTTTAAATACTTGGGATCAATAGTTCAGAGTAATGGTGAGTGTGGAAGAGAGGTGAAGAAGAGAGTACAGGTAGGATGGTGTGGGTGGAGAAGAGTGTCAGGAGTGATTTGTGACAGACAAGTGCCAGTAAGAGCGAAAGGGAAGGTCTACAAGAGGGTAGTGAAACCAGCTATGTTATATGGGTTGGAGACAGTGGCACTGAGAAAAAGGCAGGAGTTAGAGCTGGATGTGGCAGAGTTAAGGATGTTAAAATTTGCACTGGGTGTGATACGGGTGGACAGAATTAGGAATAAGTATATTAGAGGGTCAGCCCAGTTTGGCAGGTTTGGTGACAAAGTCAGAGAGGCAAGATTACATTGGTTTAGACATGTGCTGAGGAGGGATGCTGAGTATATTGGGAAAAAGATGCTAAGGATGAAGCTACCAGGTAACAGGAAAAGAGGAAAGCCTAAGATAAGGTTTATGGATGTGGTGAGAGAGGACATGCAGGTGATTGGTGTGACAGATCAAGATGCAGAGGACAGGAAGAAATGGAAACAGATGATCCGCTGTGACGGGAACAGCTGAAAGAAAATGATGATGTTTGTATTATATGTTGCTTTGTTTGGCTTATATATAATGCAAATAGTAACCCATCTTGACCTACCTTTGTTTGTGAAGAATTATTGGACTCTGAATATTCTGAATAAATCATTACTGTTTCTCAGTTAAGAAACCCTCCTTTTTTTTTAATAAAAACAGATTACAAGTGATGTACCATATCAGTTGATACTTTGAGAGATGTAGTTGTAAGAGTTATTTTTTGGGACAGCTATCTTGGAATCATTTTTTTGTTTTGTTTCTTCTTTCTAGCATTAGTCCTAGGATTTGTTTATTTCATTCGTTTAAGAGTAGGGGCCATCCATTCTATTTCTTTTGGGGTAGACACTATGTTGTTGTTTTTGATAAATATAGTAGTTTGTTCTAATTCATTAAAGGTTCTCATCTCATTGGCAAAAAATATTTTTATCTTGGTTGGAAAGGCCAGCTGTGCTTTAACGCTGTTTTGTTTCAACAGTTTTATTATTGGCCAGACTTTTTTTCTTTGTTCTAGTATTCTAAAAAATAATCATTGTCAAACCTTATCAGGCTTTGATTGTATTTTAAGGGTGATTTTCTCCAAGCAGATTTTAATATTAGTTCCTTGTCCAGAAAAGAAAAAAAATTATAACTATGGATCTAGGTGGAGTATTTGTTGAGTTAGAATCAGGTTTCCTCAGTGCTCTGTTCAGCCTTTCAATTCCCAACGAAAGTCCCTCTTTCAAGTCTAAAAATTCAGGAATCCAAGTTGTTAAGAATGAAATAATGTCTTCTCCTTCAGTGTTTTCAGGCAGACCAAAGATCCTTATGTTGTTTCTCCTTTCCCTGTTTTCTAAGTCATCTATTTTGTTAAGCAGCCATGTATTCTGTTTAAGCAGAAATTCTTTTTGGAATTCTTCCTCTTTGAGACTCCCTTCAATGTCATTTAGAGAAGTCTCTATATTTGTTATTTTTGTATGGTGTTGCTGTAATAGTTCCTTAAGAGTTCTAGTCTGTTTTGAGAATTGTATGTGAGGTTTTCTAAGTCATTTTAAAGCCATCCATCTTCAAAAATAGTTCCTGTAAGGTAGATGTCATCAACTGCAGTTCTTTTTTCAAAGCAGCATTTGGATGATGATTCCTTGAGTTTTTCATATTCAGTGACACAATATATCTCTAAGTTACTTGACAGGAGAGTTTTTGTATATCTCCACCAAAATTGATATTTATGTAGTTTAGTAGTTTATTTATAGATTTCTGATGTTTTAAACTTGAAAATATAAAAATGTTCCTATATTATTAAACTAGTTTATGGAGCTCTCAAAATTCACTGCTCTCAGCTGACCATCTTGGCTATGCCTCCCTCCCCCCTTATATTTTTCTTTTAAATGCTATTTCTTTCTAAAGAAAGACTAATCTGTTTCCTAATGTCCTGGTACATGATTACAAATGGAAGGGACTATTTTGATAAGCATTTCTCTTCTATTGCTTGCATGAACTGAGGGTACTGAAAACTTAACAATGTATCATTGCTGCTCCTAAAATCATAGAAGAAGTTTGACTTTTATTTTGGCACACAGAGGAGGTTGCAATCAGAACTAGAGGGGTTAGGGATGGGACTGTGAATGAAGAAGTTAATATCTGCAGGGGTGAATGGTAGAACATACTGGGGTGTGGTGTGAGGGCAATGTTAAAAATCAAGGAACTCACTAATGGAGCAACATAGAGATATTCTTCAGTGTATTTGCTTCAGAGTTATCTGAGAAAATAGAGATCAGGATCAGCCTTTTTGCTAATAACACAAAGATAAATGAAGCAGTGCAGAATGTGGATAAACATTTAACAAAGGGTCTGGAAATACTAAACAATGGGCAGAAAGTTAATGGCTGAGGTTCAGTACAAAGAAATGCAAAGCACTGCACTTGTCCATGGCAACCTTGGTGGGAAGTATAAAAATTAAGAGACAGAACTAGTGGCAATGGTTCTGGAGGCATTGATAACATTTGGACTGAACCATCAGGAGCAAAGTGAGGAAGCAGCTGTGGTAACAGCAAACAAAATGCTAAGGTTTATCATTAGTGTAGATATTCCAGAAAAAAGGTAATAGATACACTATACAGAAAACTGGTCAGACCTCAACTAGAATACTGCATTCAGTTCAGGAAATGGACATCAAACTATTAAAATATCCCAGAGGAAAGCTTTCAGAAAGCAGTCTGATGAGAAATGATTCATAGGAAAGCTGGAAAAAACTATAACAGTCACTGTAAGAGGTCCAGAAAGCACCCAGAAGTAAAGGCAAAAATAAACTGTTTATTACAATACAATCCTTTAATGTGTTAACTGATGCACTGCATGTTTTCATACCTATACATAGGACTTCACAGATATCAAACAACCTACCCATAATTCTTTAAATACACTTACAATTAATTAACTCTAATTGACAAATCACCATTAAAAACAATTGGAAAAAAAGCAGTTTCAGAATAACAGTTTCAAATATCTAACCTAGAGTTATTCTAACTTGAATCCGGAAGAGATGAATGGAAATCATATTGGTGCACAAGATCATGTCAAGGAGATACGCATGGTCTTTCTGAACAGGAAGGGTAGAGGGGTAAATATGGGTCATAAGCAGAGGACTATAGAAACTATGACATCTCCTTGGATCTCTGAAAGTGTTTTTATCATGGAGATTGTTGTGTACCCATGGAATGGACAACACAAAAGGGGGGGGGGTGAAGATAGAATTGACAGAGGTTTTCAATAAGGTATGAGACAGGTGAAGAAAGGGTAAAAGTGGAAAAAGAATGATGTGGCTCTTAAATCAAATGTAATGCAATTTAATATATTATACAATGTATCTGTTTGCTTACATGATGTCAAAGCAGTAACAATACTAATATTCATATGCCATATTTTAATCAGTTTTTATCAGCAAACATCTGGGAGATAAGCATTAAGCAGTTCTTCAGAGTGTTAAGATGTCCTTCTGCTTTGTTTTCATATGTTAATCACAGAGCAATGCTACTTCCAGTTCTTAAAGCCCTGTTCGTCTACTAAAAAAATATTCACTGCTCTGCACATTTCAAAATTGTCTTGTACCACATATCCTTGCTATTCCTTGTGGACACCCCAATATTAAGTAATTTGATGGATGTATATCGTGAATACCTAGTGCAGACATTTACTACCTACGAGCAATAACTATAGTATTGAAATTAGCTCCTTCATTACAGACAATAAGTATGTCTCCAGTGTCAGAAGATTCTCAAACTAATATCCAAGAAGTACGAGATTCAGGTGAGAGTCCAATTATAATGAGCTCCACTTTTTACTTTTTAAAAACATGGATGCTACAGTCTTCCACAGATATATGGTAATATATGGTATGCAGAACAATTATCCATATCTTGCATCATTTAAGCAGTCTGTAATCATACTGCCATATAAAGGAAATAACTACAGTTAATTGTGTGCTATTATAAGAATAACACCATCGATACTACTGAGACTATTTCACATTCTACCGATAGGTTTTGGTAAATAGGTAGGATAATAGTTATGTGTCTAAATATTGAAGCACGTTCTTTATCTATGTTCATTTTATTGGTCTGAATGATTTTTTATGTATTATCACATGGTCTTAAGTCTAAAGTAACTTATATTTTGATGTGCCTAGCCATAAAAAAACAAAGATGTAATTTATAATAACTGAAGTAAAAGAGAAAGAAAGAAAATGCATGACAGCTGTGTTGATGCCTTTAATATAGACACAGCATGAATTCAGACAGGACTGACAACTCAGTAGGTTTCTTGCCTAAGCTTAGAGCTTTATGATCAAATACTCATTGATTCAAGTTTCACTCCATAGACCTGGAGTGTTACCTGCAGCTGAACAGCTGTACATTGCAAGAGATCACTGAAACCTAAATGCAGCATTGTGCATGTGACACTAAACTCAGGTTTTGTTTGTACATTTCAGGGTAAAACTAAACTATATTACCTGTAATAATGTGATAACGATCTTTTTTAGCAAACTAAAAACAATCTTGGCTGATCATTTTACAAAACTAGTTAGCACATCCAGTTGAAGTAGGTCACACGTTAAAAGTTTATTGCTACAGAAGTCTGTCAGATAAAATTATGAAGTTAAAAAGTCATAAAGGTCCAATTATAGCAAAGTGGTGGTAATATCAAAATAAACAGGATTGTTTATTTCAAAAATGTGTTTGTTTTTCACATTTTCAGGTTTAGTAGGCATTTTCAGGTCAGACATAAATAAACTTGGTTATTTAGTTCTGGAATTGCATTACTGTTTATAGCTACATAAAGTTATAGTGTAACTACCTGCTTGCCAGGTGTCCATTAAATGTGTGGAAAATGGCAGTCATATAGAGAATTGTTGCAGCTGGTTACAGTAAAAATATGGTAAAGAAAAGAAAACATTTAAAGAGATTTGACTGCTGTCTGGATATGAAATAAAAATGATGGTAATGTTGATTGTTTCATTATGAAATACGTGACATTTTGTGAAATTATCTTTCATGCATCAGAACAAAAAATACAATTAAACACATGGAAGTAGAAGCATAAACAAGAAGTTATCTTTTTAGGTGGTACTGTGATAGTACTGTATGAAGTAAGATGTCGGCATGTTAAACGTGACAAAATGCAAACATCATTTATAAACAATATTGTAATCTCAGTCTTCAGGTTTTAACAATTTTCCTGACTCATAAGTCAAACAAATCCTTTCATTGTGAACCTTATGAGTTATATTTGGTATACTGAGTCAATATGTAATACGTTCATCGCAAAAAAAAAAATAATAATAAAACAAGCAAAATAAAACTTTATTGCTAAGCACATATACAACAAATCTGCTGCTGTTAAAGATAGAGAGAAAAAAACTTCAAAACAAGCAATATCAGATATACAATTTCTTGTATCTCCTAAGCACAATGTATGTTTTTTGCTTTAAACTAAATTAGTGGAAAACAAGTTAATTCATATTGTAGTTTATATTGGTTATAACACTGACTGGATTATTTTAAATGCATTTTCTTGCTGTGATGATTTTAAATATGTATCCACAATCCCTTTTGTCTCTCTCACAAGTGAACAACAGATGATGGAAAACAACACCGTAAAAGGAGAAACATTACATGTCCACTCATATATGAGTATGAATCCCCCAAGTTTCAGTTTACAACTATGACTGTGAGCATTCATGATTATATGTCAAAGGATTATTCTTCAATGGACAAATGCATGAACATGATTTGCGGAAAACCATGTTTGGTTAACATGATTTCAAGCTTTATCTGTAGGGGAGAAAGCACTTGTGCATCTCCCCGCCATGTGGGGAGAGACTCCCAGATCTCCTAACTTATATATACCAATTCCATGGTCACACAACAGTGGAGAAGTGTAATACCTCCCATTCACTGAAAGTGAAAACAATTCATTGTTCACACTGCCTTTCATCACAGCTTAATCCTTCTACAAACATTCACTTTCTCAACTGTGAAGGGTTCGGACTTTTTATAAAGTTTAACTGCATCATGTGACTCGATTTATGGGTTTTTTTTTTAGAGTTTTTGTTATGCAGCTAGTAATGCTTATACATTTTCAAATGATGATTCATGTAGTAGAGTAAAACAAATTGAGATGAAATCATAGTGGGCTGATTAAATAATAATGGCGGTAGTTTATGGCCATTTATTACATTTCTAATGCTTTCTCCTTAAAGAAGTGTAATGCAGTTTACTACACTTGAAACCAATGAATGTCCTCACTGGCACAGTTATAAAATGTTGCTATATGGTGCACACCACACTGATCAAGGTTTTAATCCCAGAGCCTCTTCTAAATTATATAAGGATATTTGCTAGATGCTTAGTACAACAGTGCCTAAAGTGTAAAAAAGCAGGGAGGACAAATGACGCAAACACAGTTCTATAAAGGGTGGAGCTGCTGCTTTACTTAAATCTGAACAAATACCAGCTTCCTTCAATGACAGTAAATTTACAAAGTGTGCCTAATTCTAATAAATCAGATGTAATTGTTATTATTTTCCTTTGATTATTCAACTATCTGCCAGCCCAATAACTTTGCATTGTAAACTACATCATTTAATGTTTGGTACAAGGGATTAATTTGTTTCACTTTTCCTTCCTTCCTTCCAAGCTGCCTTGCTTTTATCTGAAATCATAATTCAGTCAAAAGGCAGTTATGCAATGGAAGTAGCATTTAAACACACACAAAAGAAATATTTATCAAAGAACAGTATGATAATAAAGTGGAAAAGACTATTAATAATTGAATATTGCTATATATATATATATATATATATATATATATATATATATATATATATACACAGAATTTGTCAGATCAGGGCATTGATTCAAAGTAAAACATGATTAAACAAAGAACAAAGTTAGAAATTTTAGTTGAGGCAAATTAACCTTGACACATAAGGTTCTGTATGAAGAAAAAAAAAAACACAATACCCTAGCAATACTAAATACAACTGGTTTAAGTGCAATCACGCATCTATTGATGGTAACTGCATACATATTTAACATATTAACAATATAACAGACAGAGAGACTGACAGACAGACAGCTACATAAGCTAAGATGCACATTAGGAAACATTTTGAGGCTGTATGCCATGTACGCCTTACTTAGGTGCTACAGATGAAAATATGGTATCACACCACAGATTAGTAATCCCGATGTGTCTCAAATTTAAGAGGGGCTAAGGACTAAGGTGTTTCTACAGAAGCAAATACTATTGTGTATCTATCAGTCTGGTACTATTACCTCAGTCTGCTTGCCTTTAACACCTCCTTTCTGCAGACCCAGCCCCCCCCCCCAAAAAAAACAACTTTCTATTTATGACTACAGTTTCTCCATATTGGTCCACAAACTCTGGCAATACCTCCCTCTGCACTTGAAATTCAATAACTTCTACACATTCTGGGGCAGCATATTAAGAGTCTGCATTTGTTAATGCATTCAAGAGAATACACAGCCCAGGCTTCCTCTGACAACCACCCCTTCCAGAAGCATTGCAGGTTTCTCTATATTAGCTCCTCACAGGAAATAAAATCATTGGAAAAGTAGAGTAGGAGGTATAAGTTATACTGTATAACATGATCAACCACCTCCCTCTAACTAGTATCTGGTCCATTCAATAGACCACTCTGTTCTATCATGTCCATCAGCTCCTGTGTTGTTAATCTACTTTTATCTAATTCAACTACTGTAACTTCTTCACTTTTCTCAAACTTTTCCTGATCTCCTTCTTCTGATATAGACAATTCCTTTTTGCTTGTCATCCTCCATGTTTGATGTCTCACAACTACTACTACAGCAGCAGCCCTCGGGTGCTACTTCGTGACTACAAACCAAAATGACTTCCTTTTATTGTATATTATTCTTCTCTTAAAAGGATTGTTTATGAAGCACCATATAAAAAAAAAAATATTTCTAGCAATTGCTTTTCCCTTTTTCCTTGGAACATATAATCCTCCACAACATATGAAAATGTTCCCAAAATATGCGTATTTAATATATACACTAGCTAGCCACACTCCTGGCTGCTGAGTATTCCCTGCTGGTAGTGTTTGCGTGTGCAACCCGCCTGCCAGTGTAAACCCCCCAGCATCGGTGTCCTGCTGTCTACCTGAGGCCCAGAGATAGTCCAAACTTCTGTAAAGTGTCAGATACCTCCTCCTGAGCTTGAAAAGAGACATTGTCTTCCCTGTGCTGTACTGCCTTGGGAAGCAGGAATAGTTATTTGGAACGTGCAACCCACCTGCCAGTGTAAACCCCCCAGCATCGGTGTCCTGCTGTCTACCTGAGGCCTAAAGATAGTCCAGACTTCTATAAAGTGTCAGATACCTCCTCCTGAGCTTGAAAAGAGATATTGTCTTCCCTGTGCTGTACTGCCTTGGGAAGCAGGAATAGTTATTTGGAACGTGCAACCCGCCTGCCAGTGTAAATCCCCCAGCATCAGTGTCCTGTTGTCTATCTGAGGCCCAGAGATAGTCCAGACCTCTGTAAAGTGTCCGATACCTCCTTCTGAGCTTGAAAAGAGCCATTGTCTTTCCTATGCTGTACTGCCTTGGGAAGCAGGAATAGTTATTTGGAAGTATGTACTAAGTACTCCTACCTTCTTAACTGCAACAAACTCCTATTTTATTTGTTTACGTGAACGCTCCCTGCAGGACAATCAACAGCCATAGTCTCTTATTATATTACCTCCTGCCAGTGTTAACCCCCCTCCAAATTGTTTCTTATAGTTACATTCCCTATACCCACCTTAGCCTGCCTGCTAAAACTCTCCACCCTGCTTTTAATTCTATTTATTCTTCTTTCCTCTCCCATCCCCTAATCTCTCTATAACTCCCCTTTGGGTAAACTCTATTTACATTACCAAGAGTGACCATTAGAGGGCAGTAGCACAACTTTATTACCCATTAGTTACTTTGCTTCCATAATTTAGCCCTTAAACCATATTTTGTCTCCTTCTTGCCTCTGATACTCCCTTTACCTATTCCTTTGCCTCTGAAACCACCCTTAGTCAGCTCTCCTTTCCCTCTGCTATTTTAGTCCCTGACCTCCTAGATACCTTACATTGGACTTACCTCCCAACTTACTGATTCTTTTCCCTCTAAACCTGTCTTCTTAGTTTAAACCTGCTCCGTTCACCCTGCGGGCTCACTCTGTTCCCCTACTCCACCACCAATTCCCATCCACCCCCAGTGGCCCTTAACTTACACTTCCTAAACCACACCCTCTCTCCCATCCTACCAATCAAATGCTCCAATCACCTAATCCACTTAACTACACCTCTCCTCTTCCAACTCTCTCAAGTGTCTCTACTTAAAGTGCTTTTCCATTTCTTACACCATTACCAGTTCCCTCGCCTTAAAGTCTCTCCCATACTTACTATTTCTTTTATTATCTTATCCCAGTCTAACCTCCATTGTATTTGTATAGGTAACTGTAACAAAATGCAGACTACAACTAAAGCTATCCTAACCAACTTAATACTCATAGCCACACTTATACCTGCCCTCACCTCAGCCTATCTCCTAACCTCTTTCGAAATGGTGAATTACTACCACCTTAACTACTCTCTAAAACAAACAACCATTCACAATATTACCCTCACCCATATTCACATAAACATTACCTCCACTCCCTGCTACCTGCTAGCCAAGTTCCATCGACTCACACACATTAAGTACAATAACCTCTTAGTAAGGAAATTGAAATATCAAACTGCCTATATATATAACACAGTTTCTAGGCTAAAGAACCCCACCTTAAAAGATGGTGACATACACCCAAACCCCAGCCCAACCAATGCCTCCACAGTTAATATTCACTGTACCACACCCTCAACCCTTGCAACCCAGACCTGACTCTCCAACTCTTTACTAATAGGACATCTCAATATCGGCAGTATCAATAACAAAGTTGCCCATTTCCATGCCCTCCTTGATATTCATTCATTTGACATCTTTTGCCTTACAGAAACCTGGCTAAAACCTAGAACTAAGGGTAACAAAATAATCTCCCCAGGTTATAACACGTTGAGACAAGACCGCATAAAATGTAAGGGTGGGGGAGTAGAAAGTACAGTTGTGTACACCTACCATAAATGTCGATGTTCGAGTGTCTTCACTGTTACAGTCATGACTGTAGGTTTCTCCCCTGCCGGCAGGCAGTCCTCGGTCGGCCAGAATCCCAAAGTCTGGGTCTGGCGTCGGCTGTTCAACCATGCTCCCTGACGTCAGAGCACCAGGAGTACAAAGCTGACAGCCGACGCCATCTTCTCCAGTTTTTCTTGCCCCAGATGTCAGGAGTCCCAAAATGAGAAAGGTCCCATATCCTTTGCAAATACACCTCAGAAGAATGGTGAAAAAAGGAACCACACAAAAGTAAAAATAACAGGGGACAGGAGGGAGGGAAACCCAGACTGCAACAGTGAAGACACTCGAACATCTACATTTATGGTAGGTGTACACAACTATACTATGATCATCGTGTTTCACTGTTGCAGTCATGACTGTAGGGTAGAATCCCAAAGCAGAATGAAAGGGAGGTGGTCATAAAGTAGAAGGAGTGGCTAAAAGGCCCTGCAAGACTGCAGAGGCAAAGCCTGCCCTAGACTTAGAGTAGAGAGGTAGATTGTACTGCTTAGAAAAAGTATGCACTGAACTCCAAGTTGCAGCTTCCAAAATGTCTTTGGTAGGAACTCCCCTGAGGAAGGCTGCAGAATGGCAGCAGCTCTGGTGGAATGAGTCCGTATACTCCCTGGGATTTGCTTTCCATGGTGTGAATAACAAAATCTGATTCCATGAGCGATCCATTTAGAAATGGTCTGTTTTGAAATGGCTTTACCTTGGGAACTTGAAGCATAAGAAACAAACAATTGTTCTGATTTTCTGATGTCCTTGGTTCTGTCCAGGTAAAAACGTAGTTGTCTGTGTACATCCAAGGAATGTAAGATCCTTTCCCCTTTATTTTGAGGAGTGGGGAAAAAGTTGGCAAGTGGATAGTTTGATTTAAAGCCACTTTGGAAACCACCTTAGGCATGAAAGTAGGATTAGTCCTCAAAGACACCCTGTCTTGATGAAAAATAATATAAGGTTCCACAGCCATAAGAGCTTGTAACTCTGAAACTCTCCTGGCAGAGGTTAGGGCTAACAGGATGGCTGTCTTCCAAGATAAAAACTTGATGTCAGAAGAAGCAGCAGGCTCAAAAGGAGGCAAGGTTAGTTTTTCCAAAACATAGTTGAGATCCCAAGCAGGAATGGGAGGAGATCTAGGAGGTCTTAAGTTCTTAGCTCCTCTGAGAAACTATCTCATGAGCTGGTGGGAAAAGATTGGAGGGTCTGTATTATAATGAGCGGAAATAGCAGAGGCATGTATCTTAATGGAAGAGAAAGAGAGACCCTTATGTAAGAGATCTGTCAAGTAAAGTAAAATTAAAGGAATGTTCGGAAGAAGAGGATCAGAATCCTGAGCCTGCATCCAGGAACAAAATCTTTTCCATTTTCCTGCATAAGATTTTCTAGTGCTAGGACATCTGGCTTCTAAAATGACATCCATAACCTGCTTGGGTAGGAAAGAAAAAATCAAAGGCCCTGGATTAACCAGGCCGCCAGGCTGAGAGTTCTGACATGGCAGTGTAGAACCTGACCCTGATGTTGGGACAGAAGGTTCGGAGACTGAGGTAAAACCCAAGGGGGCTCCAGACATAGGTTTTTTAGAATTGGGTACCAAAACTGTCGAGGACAATTTGGGGCCAGCAAGATTATCATCTTGGGCTTGTCTTGTTTTATCTTTAATAATACCCGTAGAAGAAGAGGAAGAGGTGGAAAAGCATATCCCGAGAGGTTTCTCCAACTGAATGATAGGGCATCCACTTTCCAAGCTTCTTTGTGGAAAGTCCTGGTGCAAAAATTCTGTAGTTGATGATTGAGATGGGATGCAAAGAGGTCTATGTGAGGACATCCCCAGACTGCTGTTATCATCCTGAATATTTCGGTGTCCAGCATCCACTCGTGTGAATCCAAAAGGTTTCTGCTCAGACTGTCTGCCAGGAAGTTTTGCTTCCCTGGTAGAAACTGAGCTTGAAGGTCCAGATTGCAAGCTAGAGCTGTGTTCCATAGATCCATGGCTAGTCTGCAAAGGGGGTAGGAATGAGATCCCCCTTGCTTGTTTATGTACCACATAACTGTGGTGTTGTCTGTCCGTATTAGTACACCAAAGAGGGTCCTTGTCGGCAGAAACCACACAAATAAGTCCTGAAATAAATGAACTTTTACCTATATATTTTGACAGAACAAAAGAAGCACAGTTTTAACCATATACATGCAATTTAATGTAGAGCGTACTTCAATAAATTAACCATAATAGTTATGTGTAACCAATACACTGGGGATCCAATAAAGTTATGTGAAAAATCACCATAGTTGCTACCTAGTATTAACAGTGTTTGAACCGACTGAAACAGTACATCGGTCGCTACACAGAGGAGGTAAACACAAACATAAAATAACTAGCAAGATAGGCTATACCCTATCTAAGGTAGCTCTTCAATTTTAGTACAGGAGCTATGTTACAGTTACTGTTTAAGACCAAAATTAATGAAAAGGGCCACCCCTATCCTTCAATGGGACATGATCTATAGCCATAAATTGAAAACTATGGCCTGATTCAGGGCAATATGTTTTTATAAATAACAGATTTGCTTTCACAATTGAGTGTAAACCTGATATCATACTTTATATGTCTAACCTGGGAATGTTTCACCACCAGTCCGCATAACAGTGTTGTTACAGAAACAGCATCTAAACATGCCCCTCCCTTTTTTTGTGGAATGTACCTGTGTGCATCCTTTGTAGTAGCCTTTGAGGTTGTTGTTTGATCTTTTAAATATAAATTTGGGCTCAACCTCAACCAGTAGTGTAGTGCATTAGAGGATGGGATATGAGAATTTCTTATAATATCCAAAATGTAAATATACTTAAGAGTAGTAAAGTAAAATCAAAGGGTCAAATGTACCACATTTTGTTGGGAAAGTAAGGTTTATGTTCTATAATCATTTCATCTGTCGACGTCAGTACCTGATCAGTTGTGTCCTTCACCAGTTTAAAATTCAGTGGTGGAACTGATGGTTTCACAAATTCACCATTAAAGGTGAAATAATTACTGGTTAGAACTATTTAGGTCCATTTCACAAATAATCTCAAACAGTTGTAAGGTTGAATGCAAAGGGGATTAAACACTCTCAATGTCAAGAGGTTGGTTAAACATCAGCCTTAGATTCATTTTCTCCAAAACATTTAAGTTCTATGATTAAAATTATAGATCTTGAAATCTCTATTCTTATTAGTAAGAATAATGGGATAACCTTCTTCTGAATTTGGAACAAGTCATTAACTGTTTAGTGTTGTTTAGTTTACTTTTTCTTCATTAGTTTTGCGGTTGTCCGTATTAGTAGTTGTCCTGGTTGTAGAAGATTCCTGAAGGCTATTAGAGCTTTCTGAACGGCTAACATTTCCTTTAAATTGATATGCAGGTGCTTCTGATCCTTTGTCCAAAGGCCCTGCAGACAGTTTCCCTGAAAATGGGCTCCCCAAGCATAATCCGAGGCGTCCCTGGTTAGAATCTGAGTGGCAGGAGGCAGACAGAAGGGTTTCCCTTTGTTTAGAGTACATGCCCTGGACCACCAAAGGAATTCCTTTTGAAGACAAGGAAGGACAGAGATCAGTATGTCTAAACTGTGGCAATGCTGAGACCATACACTTTTTAGGTACCACTGTATTTTCCTCATGTGTAGTCTTGCATATGGTACGAGAAGGATGCAGGAGGCCATGTAACCCAAAGCCTGCAGGAATCTCCTTGCAGATAGCTGAGTTAAAAAGTTGCCAAGGTTTTGAAAGTTGAAGCCAGCTGTAATTGTTTTCCAGATGTCAGAAATGCCATCTGGGTTGTGGAGTTTAGAAGAGCACCCAGAAAAGTTATCTGTTGTGAGGGTGTCAAATTTGAGTTTTTTATGTTAACAGAGAATCCCAGGAACTTGAGGAGGTTCTGTACAAATTCTAGATGCTGGAGTAAGACATCCTTGCTATCTTCCTGAATTAGACAATCATCCAGATAAGGGTAAATTTGAATTGCCTTGAGTCTGCAGTAAGCTACTACTGGAGCCAGGCATTTGGTGAAGACCCTGGGCGCAGTAGACAATCCAAAGGGCAGCACAGAGAATTGAAAGTGCCTCGATCCGGCCTTGAACCTGAGGTATTTTCTGCATTCCTGCCTGATGGGAATGTGTAAATATGCCTCCTTTAAATCCAAAGTTACCATCCATGCATCTTTGGACAGCATTGGAAGTAGCTGCTGTAGGGTAAGCATCTTGAATTTTGGAATCTCTGGAAAGGTGTTCAAGACTGACAGATCCAGAATGGGTCTCCATGTGTTTTTCTTCCTGGGGACTAGAAAGAGCCTTGAGTAAAAACCTTGTCCCATCTCTGAAAGTGGAACCAGTTCTATGGCTTTCATAGCCAAAAGAGCTTCCACCTGGTTTAAGACCTCTGTCCATTGATATTTTGGAAGGTCTGGCCATCTGCTTGGCCTTGGCAGGGTATGAAAATGGAATTTGTAACCTCTTGAAACCACATCCAGAACCCACTTGTCTTGGGTTATATGAGTCCAATTTTGATAAAAAAGAGAGAGTTTTCCTCCGGGAGGGACTTCCAGGCAAGAAGTTCCTGCAGCCCAACAGAGGGAGTCATTGAGTTTGTTTCCTATGAGTTTGTGACCTGTCCTCTCCTCCCCTAGGGGTGGAAGCAGTCCACTGTCTTGGTCTATAAGAAGCTTGTGTTTGAGGCCTTCCTCGGGAGCGTCTATATCTACCCCTCTGAGGCCTGTCTGAAGTGGGAAAGGACCAATTTTTAGAAGGCCAATTCCTGCTAAATCTTGGTGGATGTACTTGTAAAAAATCTTTAACTGTTTGCATGGATTTCGCCTTATCCTCCATCTTTTTAATCACCTCTTCAGCTTTTGATCCAAACAAAACATTATGCTGAACAGGAGCATCCAATAATTTAGCTTTTACTTGTTCTGGCAAATTTTGTTCCTTTAGCCATGCATGCCTTCTAATAACTGTGCCGGAGGCAGCAGCCCTACAAGAAGCCTCCAAGGCATCAAATCCACAGTGTAAACCATGCTTCCCAACTTGTTCAGTGGCATGCAATAAGTCATATAATTCCTTATCATCTGCACAGGCAGAAATGGAAGTAAGCTTTTGTTTTAAAACAGACAAGAGAAATTGCTGGTATTTCAGCATATGAAACTGACAGTTTAAAGCCCTAATGAATAAAGTAGCAGAAGTGTACACTTTTTTGCCCCATCTTTCTAAAGATCTAGAATCCTTTTCAGTGGGAATGGGGTTTTTGGCAGAAGCGGCCTTAACTCCCTTAGGACCCTGAGAAATGGTTTCAAGATCAGCAGAAGGGTTCTTGTATAAAAACTGGTGGGAATCAGGAACCCTGTAATATCTATCAGGCTTAACAGGAGCAGGAGGAAAAGAGTCAGGGGTGAAGTTAGCCTCTGAAAAAGCATCATCCACAATATCCAAAACAGGAGGAATAGCCAGGGGTCTATGTTGGGGGAGAAGAAGAAAATCCCTTAGTCTTTTCTTTTCCAAATACTCCTGTCCTTCCCAGTGGAAATGTTCCCTCATTTCATGCAAAGTTTCCCCAAAAGAGAAATCCTCAGGGGAAGAAGCTGAAGGAATGGATTCCTCAGCATCAGAATCCTCATAAGGAGGGAAAGAATATTCCTGGTCAGAAGAAGAAGAAACTGAAGAAACAGAAGCCTGATCAGAGGAATCATAATAAACATCCTGCCTTGGCCTTTTATCTGGAGGGGGATGTGAACCCCTAATCATAGTTAGTAAATCCTCCGCCATCTTGAGTAACTGTTTCTGTGACTTGGGAGCCGGTTCAGAAGAGGCCTGTGTTGTAGTCTTTGATTTAGAAGGAGTCTTTGCCTTTGTCTTTGGCTTTGCCTTTATTAGAAGCTGAGTAGGCCTGAAAACCCCTTCGGAAGCCAGTACCTGCACAGCGGCTCCGGACCCATCCGAAGGAGCATTGTCCGAATGTCCTACAATAGAAATATTCAAAGGCCTGGTTGGCTCCTCATGAGAGTCCATTTCGGCCATCGGTTCTGAAATGGCCAACGACAGGGGCTGCAAAAGCACCTCACTGACGACGGCCGAACCTGAAGCTGGCTCCGCTTGTGCTCTATCGTCAGATTTGGACCTCGGAGGCCTGTCTTTATCCTTGCGACGTTTGTGAACTCCGGTAGCCGGAACCGTATCCGACAACATTTTGTAGTTAAAGCGCCTACCGAAGTAATGAAAAGCAAAATCGTACCTTCGTTTAATTGTACGTTGATTGAATCTAGTACAAAACTGGCAACTAGCTACGTTGTGGTCAGAGCCTAAGCAAGGAATACAGTAAGAATGAAAATCCTTATGAGGTATTTCCTTCCCACATGAAATACAATTATTAACTTTTTCTGACATCGGACTGGAGCAAGAAAAGTTTCCAATCGGGTACTTAGCTTTGAGTGGAGAAGAAAGTCTTCGGACTGAAGTTTATCAGAAAAAATCGTCAGGAGTCAGCCGACCGGCACTTGAGAACTGCTATCACCACATGGCAAGAAAGACTGGAGAAGATGGCGTCGGCTGTCAGCTTTGTACTCCTGGCGCTCTGATGTCAGGGGGCATGGTTGAACAGCTGATGCTGGACCCAGACTTTGGGATTCTGGCCGACCGAGGACTGCCTGCCGGCAGGGGAGAACCCTACAGTCATGACTGCAACAGTGAAACACGATGAACATCTTCTATTTAAAAATGGGCTACAGATATCCTCTATAACTTATAACCCACCTCAGGACAGTAAAGCTGAAGTACTCATCTCCAGACTTCAACTCAACCCTGGCAAATCCCTTTACATCATCTGTATCTACCTACCCCCCGGCAATAACAGCAATACAATAGAAGATATTCTAAGCTGGGTGCCCTCAACTTACCCACAAGAAACAGTTATACTAAGTGACGTCAATACTGACTGGAAAACTGTCAATACTAAAAACTCTTCCTCATATATTAATCTTCATGACTTTAGTCAAACAATCACCTCCACAACCAGAATTAACAGACCAACCAAAAAAGAGAGCACCTTAGACTGGATACTTATTAATACACACCCACAAGCATATAATGTAGGAACCTTACCTGATGATGTAAATGATCATACTCTGACTTACATTATAAGGCAAAAGAATGAAATTTCTAACACCCCTACTTACAGGATCTCACGAACCAAGAAACATTTTAACCCTGTACTATTTCAAAATGAACTAAATGTCTGTGATTGGAATCCTCTAAAAATTCTCCCACTTGAAGAGGCTGTTAAATATTGAAACTCTAAATTTTTAGCAATCCTCGATGAGCACACACCTAAACGATCTATTAGAATGAAGTCCAATCAGCCTCCTGGCTTTCAAAAGAAACCAGACAGAAAATTCTACTTAAGAACAAATCTTGGGCTAAGTGGACAGCTACCAGAACTACCCCTGAACATCAAACTTTTAGACAGTTGAGAAATATTACAAAAAAAGCAATACTCACTGAAAAAAAGAACTACTATTGTAAACTACAGCAAACTCACCAAAATAATCCACAGAAATGTTGGACTAGCATAAATAGACTCCTTCTCCCTGGCCACTCTAGTACACCATCCCCTCTAGGTGCTGATCATAAAGCCCCACATCAAACTGCCAACACCTTCAACACCTACTTCACAGAGAACATACAATCTTTAGCCAGTCAGCTTTCCACTGACAGCTCAAGTTTCCCTACCTCTATACCTGGTTCTCTACCAACCTTCCAATTTCAACCCATCTCTACCACTCTCATCTACAAAATTATCCTAAAACATAAGCCTTGTACTCCTTCAGCAGACCAGTTACCTTCTGAATCCTTGCAAAAAGCAGCCAAAGTAGTTGCCTTTCCTATATCCATCCTTATGAACAGAACCATTAATGAGGGAACCATCCCAGACATCTGGAAAATCTCGCACATTATCCCCTTACACAAAGGTGGTAAATCTAACGATTACTCCAGCTACAGACCTATAGCTCTACTATCACCCTTAGCAAAAGTTATGGAAAAATGCATTCACCATCAGCTATTAGACCACTTAACTAAACATAACATACTGGATAACTGCCAGCATGGCTTTAGGCCATTTCATAGTACCACCACTGCTCTCCTATCTTTCACCGAGTCCATTAATAGAAATTGTAATAACAACATCCTCTCTTCTGCTCTCTTCATCGATCTTTCAAAGGCTTTTGACATGGTAAACCACCCCCTGCTTATAAATACGCTTGAATCTCTTTCTTTAAACACCCAAGCTGTTCTATGGTTTAAGTCCTACCTCAACAATAGGCAACAGGCAGTTCTCTGGGAGAACAAACTATCATCCCACCTGCCAGTCACCCTTGGAGTCCCTCAGGGCTCCATTCTAGGACCTCTTCTTTTCTCACTATTCATCAAGTACCTTCATGTAGCAATCCCTCTGGCCACCTGCATACAATATGCTGATGATTCTACACTCATATGTTCTGCCAACTCCACTTCAGAACTACATTCACTGACCAGAAGGTATTCAACTCAGTAGAGGCATGGTTCTTGAAATGCTACCTCCTTTTGAACGCCAAAAAAACTAAGCACTTACTCTTTACGACTACCAGTAGGTCCTCGCCTATAGATTTCTCAGTCAAATCCAACAATGGCACCCTTATATCCCCCAACTCTACCACCAAACTGTTAGGAATCGCAATCGTCAATAACCTCAACTTCAATAGCCATATAAATAACACCATACAAACAATAAACAGAAAAATGGGCTCCTTATATAGAATCATACCCTTCTTAACTCCAACAGCTAGAACCACTATTGCCCACTCTCATTTAATATCAACTCTTCTTTACACTTCACCTGTATATACTAAACTAAAAAGAAACTAGCTAACTCTTACAACAACATTGCCAAATTTGCCACTGGTAATTCATTTAGAACTCACCACTGCCACAATCTAAAGCAGCTAGATTGGCTTGAACTACAAAACATTCTGATATTTTCCCAACTTACCATTGCCCATAAGATCTTTTACCAACCAAAAAATACTCCTATACTCTCTAACCTTATTACCCCCTATAATAATCTCAATTCCCTATGCTCTTTTAGCAAGCTGCTTGCTAGAATAAGCAAGTCCAATAACTTGGCAGTTGACTCCCTTTTCCCCAACACTGCTGGAAAAAACTGGAACCTTCTACCAACTGATCTAACTCTACTACCTTCACTGTCACTCTTTAAGCAAAAGCTCAAAAGACATCTTAAAACACACTGGTTATGCCCTTGCAGTAAGCCTGACTAATTTTCAGCCTTCCCTACTTCTATCTCCACACTGCCTCTTGTTATATAATTTGATACTACTTACCCCTCTGTAAGCAGAAACTGTCACTAGTAAGATTAATATTACTTCCACTATTTATTTAATCTATCAAGTACTTTAAATTATCTCAGATATTATGTTGTAAAATGACTTATATTATCCTTTATATCAATCTTACTTAGTGTAAGTTCTTCTCATTAAGAATCCTTTTTTTGTATTTCATAGGTTCATAGGTTCATAAGTAGGTACTAGGCTATTGGCCCTAGGGCCTATACAAGCCTAGCCAAAAATGTACCCTGGCTTTCGCCACCCAAGAAAATTATTTTCCTGTGCCCCTGTCAAGCAGAACCACAGAAGTGATCCCCGGGGTGAATTTCCTATTACCCATCCAATCATCAAGATTTTTCTTGAAGAGTGCTAATGAGGAACTCTGTTTGACATAGATAGGCAGTCTGTTCCAGAGTATGGGAAGTCTCTGGGACAGGAATCTATCCCTCCAGCATGTTCTGTTTATTGTGGTGACAAGGTTTAGGTCCCTAGAGTGTGTAGCTCGGAGGGATTGGGGTTTCTTTAAGTGGAGCATGTCCAACAGCTCTGGGTTTGACATAGCTTTGTATGTTAGGCAGAGATCGCCTCTGAGTAGGCGGTATGTGATGGAGTAAAGCTGGAGTTTTTTGAGACGGTCTGCATAAGGCATCTGTTTGAGGCCAGTAATCCTCTTTGTGAGGTATTTTTGTGGCCTTCCCAGTTGTTGTAGATGTCTTGTAAGGTACATACCAAAAGGGGCGTTGTACTCTATAATGGGTCTAATGAGTGATGAGTAGAGGGGAACAGTGACCTCTTTTTTTCTGGATGAGAAACCTTTTGTGATGAGGTGTGCCACATAGAAGGATTTCCTGACCACTTTGCCGATGTGATTATCAAAGGAGAGACTACTGTCCACCTGTGTCCCAAGGTCTGTTATCACACTTTCAGTGTTAAGTAGACTACCGCCTATGTGGTAGTTCATGGGTACAGAATTTTTACCAAAGGGGATGACAATGCACTTTTTGGCATTGAGCTTGAGACCATGTCTCTGACACCAGGCATCTGTCTCAGTGAGGCCCTTTTGAAGGATGTCGACATCGTTAGGAGTTTCAATTATGGCTCCTAGTTTGCAGTCATCCGCGAATTCAGTTAGACAAAGACCTTCTGTGTTAGCCTGTACTTCAGAGAAGTAGATACCAAACAGGAGAAGACCCAGGACTGAACCCTGTGGTACTCCACTTGTCACTGGTCTGAAGTCTGATTTGGAGTCTGCTACTTTCACAGTGTGGGTTCTTTCAGTAAGCCAGTTGGCAACCCATCTTGTGACATAGGGATTTATACCTAGTTTAGTAAGTTTATCTATAATTCCAGAGTGGGGGATGGTGTCAAACACCTTGGTGAGATCTAGATAGGCTGTGTGAACCACCTTACCCTCATCTATGGCTTTGTTGACTACTTCAAAAAAGTCTATCAGGTTTAGGAGACATGATCTGCCTTTTACAAACCCAAACTGTGTGGGGTCCAGGGTTTGGAGATCACCAATGTCTTTGTTTATGAGTTCCATGATGATATGTTCCATGGCCTTGCAGACGAGGCTCATCAGGCTAATGGGGCGTTAGTTCCCAGGGTCTGTTGTGCCCCCCCCCCTTGTGGAGTGGGATAACTGTCGCGGTGCGCCATTCAATGGGCACAAAGCCTGAGGTGAGGCTATGATTGAACATGGTACTAACGTGGGGTGCCAGTTCATTCTGTAGTTCATGTAGAAGGCAGCCTGGGATGTTGTCAGGTCCCATGGATGCTGTGTTCTTGGCTTTGGAGAGTGAAGTTTTTACCTGTGCAGCCGTGATTACAGAAACTTTGCATTCTTCTGGTATAAAGATGGGCCCTTTAGGGGGTGAGAGGGGGTAAAGTTAGCACTGAACCTATCTGCTAGGATGTTGGCAATATCAGTTGGTTCTGTATATTTAGTGTCATTGTGCTGTAACTCAGAGCAGATCTGAGTGTTGCCATTGCGATTTTTGACATAGCTGTAGAATGCTTTATGGTTGTCTTTAGAATCAGTGGCAATTTTGTTTTCATAACTAGCTTTGGAGGATTTTATGAGGGATCTCAGCTTCTTACTAAGACTGACCAGGGAGTTCCTCCAATCGTGGGATTTTACTCTTTTTTGCAACAGTTTCTTTCTTTTGTTGTAGAGTTTGTTTATGGCAGAAGACCACCAGATTGGCTTCCTTTTTTTGGAGGATAGCATCTTGGTTCTGTTAGGGATAGCACGATCCATGCACGCGTGTAAGTGCTTATAAAGTGCATTAGTGTAGGATTCAGCAGTCGTACCTCTATTGTCCATCTGAATGGGTGTCATGAAGTTTGCCACTTCTGTCTTAAGAAGTGTGAAGTTGGCTTTGGAGAAATTTTTTATGGTTGTTTTCCTAATGGGGGGTGGGATCGGGATGTGGATGTCTAGGGTGATTATCTTGTGGTCGGATCTGACCAACAAGGAGCTGACCTCTGGTGTGGAACACCAGTCACCCATGTTGGTGATGACCAGGTCTAGGATATTGCTGCCTCTGGTGGGGGTGTGGATAAGTTGATCTAAAGCGTTTGAATTGATGATTTCCAGAAAACGTTGAGCAAAAGAGTTGGTACATGAGTAGTTTTCCCAGTTAATGGTAGGGTAGTTGAAATCACCCATTATTAGAGTGTTGGGTTGTACCTTAATATTTTCCAGTGTATCAAGAAAAGAGGAGTGGGAATCCTGGGGCATGGTAGGGGGTATGTAGCAAGCTACAATCTGGATTTTGGTTTTGCCCAGAGTTAGTTTAACTTGGATAATCTCAGATGCATTATGCTGAGCAACTAGCTTGGAGGTGTGGATATCCTTAATGAATATGGACACGCCTCCACCTTTAGTATTTTGGTCCGGGTTTGGTGGCCGAAAGGTGTGGTATGAATTATAGCCTGGTAATGCAGGGGTGCTCTCTGGAGCTTTGAACCAGGTCTCTGTCACTGCACAGATGTCAATGTTCTCCATTTTAAGGAGTGCCTTGAGTGAGTGCATTTTGAGGTTTAGTCTTCTAGCATTGAATAGCATTACCCACAGATTTTGCTTGCTTGTACCTGTTACAGTGGTGAATTTGTCATTTGAACCTTGCCTAAAAAAGGCACTATAGGGGTGGCAAGAGCCTTTGCCAGTATCCGGAATCCCAAGGGCGACAGGTGCAGGCCATCTCTGGCAAAGCAAAGTGGTCTGTTGATCATGTCATCCCAGGCAGACAGATACTGGATTCCCTTGGAATGACACCAGAAGCTTAGCCAATTGTTAAAGTCAATCATTTTTTCCTTGTACTGTGGTGTCATTCTGGGTGATGGCAGGATGCTACTCAGGGCTACGGTCATACCAGCCTGGGCTACAAGATCAGAGAGCTCCTCCATGTCTCTTTTCATGTAGTCCAGGGAGGTACATCTCAGGTCATTCACGCCAACATGGACAATGACAGAGTCATATTTGTACTTGTTGTGGAGTGACCTGAGTGCATGCATTATGTGGCAGATCCTGGCACCTGACAGGCAGCTGACAGTAACTTTTTCCTTGTTTAGCCTGGTGAGTGGAACATCAGTGTGCTTGACTATAGAGTCACCTATGACTAGAGTGTTGGGTACGTTATGCCTTATAGGCTGTAGTTGAGTGGCACACTGAGTATGTGGACTATGTGTCATTTGGGTTGTGTTGGGGGGGTGGAGGTTGCTTGCATTTCTGCTTTGGAGGTCTCTGTTATTTGGGAAGATTAGTACTGAGAGCCTGCGTGAATATAGGTGTGTGTTTTGTGGTTCTGTGTGTGTGTTTTGGTGGTGTAGGTTTTGAGGGACTATGTGATGATTGTGGTGCGGTGCAAGTATTTACCTTCTCCTCTTGACTGTCTAGGCCAGTCTTTGGTAAAGAGAGCTTTGCTTCCAGTTTGGCTATATAAGTGCATCTCTCACAGGTCGTAGTGTTGGATGGTAGGAAGAGAGGTTTGTCTGTGTACATGAGGCAATTGCTGCATTGTCCCAAGATGCCCAGGTTCATCAGGTAGACAGGAGAAAACACTGGGAGTTGACCTTTAGACATGCCTGAATAGGTGCTTATTTATTAAGTACTAAAAACTGTTTTCCTTTAGACAAGTGAGGAAAGTTGAGTGTTGTAGTAATTTGTAATTTATTTAGTGCTTACAATGAGTTCTTAACAAGTGCTGAGATCAAAGAAACAGATGAGTGCTAAAACTAAAAAGCTGGCTAGTTGCAAGGGAAATTTTGAAAAACAGACTTTATGGCACCAGGAATAGTTTAACCCCAGTTAAGTGTGTGTGTGTGTGTGGGGGGGGGGGGGGGCTTAGGAGCTCACAAACAGTCCTGGCCACAGCAAATCTGTATCTGACCTGCCACAGGAAAGGAATTTTTTTTTCCAGTAAAGTGGAAATGGAGAAAGCTGGATCAGAAGTTAATTCAACGTTAAGAATCTGAGTGGGTTGGCCTTCACAAATGTTCTCTATTAGATTGAGTGAACTAATGACACTAGACTGGGAGGAGTGTCACAGATCAAATATACAGTTTGGGTGGGCAACTGCAAAGCCACCAAGTATAAGAACACACAACACTATGGATGCGTGGATGGGTGGGAAAAAAATACAGTTCCTAGCTGTAGCCACTAAATGAAAGTTTTAAACAGATCAAGGAGCAGACTCGAGAATGCTTTTAACAGACAAAAATGCACAGAAAAGAGAAGTAATGTTAAAACAGTTTAAAATAGTACATAAATGCAGTGAAACAATAAAAAAGCTTTATAACAGTGCAAAAATATAGTAGATCAACTGTATAGCACAATTACAAGCATTTCAGAAGTGCAATTCAGTGAAATAAGTGTAAGAAATAACTTAGCCTGCTCTTGGAATCTTAAGGAATTTCCACTTATGCAATGCAATCCAGAGCCTGACAATACAAGCAGAACCTTTATAAGACACAGGGTTTATATAGCAGTAAGAATGGAAGAGTTGGAAGATCAGATTACTACTCAGCCCCTGCTATTACCCAATCACTCATAGGTTCATAGGTTGATACTAGGCTATCTGCCCTAGGGCATTTATAAGCCTAGCCAGAGTGTGTTTGGTTATTGCCACCCTTTTAGATTAGTTGACTGTGCCTCTGTATAGTAGGTCACAGAAGATAGCCCTTTTGAGATTAGTTTACTGTGCCCCTGTCTAGTAGGGACACAGAAGAAATCCCAGGGGTAAACCTATGATCTCCCATCCACTCGTCAAGATTGAGGGACTCTGCCTAACATGGATTGTGATTTTGTTCCAGAGTGAGGGGAGCCTCTGGGATATGAATCTGTCCCTCCAGCATGTCCTATTTATTTCTGTGCTGAGGTTTAAGTCCCTGGAGCATGTAGATCTAAGGAATTTGGATTTCCTGAGGTGGAGCATGTCCATTAATTCTGAGTTGGACATGGCTTTATATGTCAGGCACAGATCGCCTCTGAGTAGGCGGTAAGCAACTGAGTAGAGCTGGAGTTTCTTTAGCCTAACTGCGTAGGGCATCTGTTTGAGTCCCTTGATCCTCTTGGTGAGGTACTTTTGGGGTCTTTCCAGTTGCTGCATGTGTCGGGTACGGTACATCCCAAATGGGGCACTGTATTCAATTATGGGCCTGATGAGTGATGAGTAGAGGGGCACAATGACCTCTCTTGATCTAGTTGTGAACCCTTTCGTGATAAGGTGGGCTATATAAAAGGTCTTTCTAACCACTTTGGCAACATGTTTGTCAAAGGAGAGATTGCTATCTACTTGGGTCCCCAAATCCCTAATTACTTCTTCCATACTTAATGGATTACCACCTATGTGGTCATTTGTGGGCACTTTGTTTTTCCCAAAGGGGATGACTATGCACTTTTTGGCATTTAGCTTTAGGCCATGGCTCTGTCACCAGTTATCCGTCTCTCTGAGACGCTTTTGGAGGATGCTTGTGTCAGTCGGCGAGTCGATTATGGCACCCAGTTTGCAGTCATCTGCGAACTTGGTCAGCCATAGTCCTCCCATGTTAGCCTGTACCTCAGAGAAATATATACCGAACAAGAGAGGTCCCAGGACTGAGCCTTGTGGGATGCCACTTGTAACTGGTTTTGAGTCTGACATGGCACCTGCAATTCTGACCATGTGGGTTCTACCCCTGAGCCAGTTTGCAACTCATCTTGTGACATAGGGGTTGATATTTAAGCTTGTGAGCTTATTTATGATGCCCGAGTGGGGTATTGTGTCGAAGGCTTTTGCGAGGTCCAGGTAGGCTGTGTGGACTACCTTCCCTTAATCTATGGCCTTGGTGACTGTTTCAAAGAAGTCGACCAGGTTCAAGAGGCAAGATCTGCCCTTAACAAAGCTGAATTGGGTAGGATCCAGTGTTTGGAGGTTCCCAATGTCTTTGTTTATGAGTTTCATGATGATACGCTCCATAACTTTGCAGACCAGGCTAGTCAGGCTTATACGGCGATAGTTTCTGGGGTCCATTGTGGCACCACCTTTGTGGAGTGGGACCACTGTTGCTGTACACCATTCCTTGGGTACATATCCTGTAGTAAGGCTGAGATTGAACAGTGACCTTATGTGAGGGTTCAGTTCTTCTTGGAGTTCGTGTAAGACGCAGCCCGGGACACCGTCCGGTCCCATTGATGCTGTGTTTTTTGCTTTGGAGAGGGCAGCTCTCACCTGTGCATCTGTGATGTCAGAGAGGCTACACTCTGTTGGGATAGACATTTGCTCTTTTGGGGGGGAAGAGGGGGAGAGGTTTACACTGAACCTGTCTGCCAGGATGTTGGCAATGTCTGTGGGTTCAGTGTATTTTTTGTCATTTTGAACTAACTCAGAGCATATCTGGGAGTTGCCACCCAGGTTCCTGACATAACTAAAGAAGGCCTTGTGATTATCTTTAGCATCTTGTGCAATTTTTCTTTTGAAGTTGGCCTTAGATGATTTTATAGGGGATCGTAGTTTCTTGCTAGTACTCATCAGAGATGCCTTCCCTTTTTGGGATTTTGCTCTATCATGTAGTAGTTTCCTCCTTCTGTTGTATAGCTTATTTATGGCTGGGGTTCACCAGACAGGTCTCCTGCCTTTGGAGGAATGAGTCTTGGTTTTATTTGGGATAGCACGATCCATGCATTCCTGTAGGTGTCCATAGAAAGCATTTGTAAAGGATTCTGCGGTTTGGGCCATATTTTCCACTGGCCCAGGGACTTTGAAGGATTCCACCTCGGTTTTGAGAAGTGTGAAGTTTGCTTTTGAGAAGTTCTTCACTGTGGTTTCCTTGGCTGGGGGTGGGGATGGGATATGGATGTTGTTAGATTTTATTAATATTAGTCTGAAATTAATTATGTTGTAAATATGCTGAAAGAAAAGGCTTGCTTAAATGCAGAAACAAAGTTAGTAATATGTGATCAGCAGTCATACTAAATGACCATGGCTTGGAAAAGGAATCTGCTGAATGGACATTCTTCCCTTACAGACTCAAAACAGGATGTATGCAAGAGCAAAAATACAAAATCTGCTTTTAAAGAATGGACATTATTCCCTTACAGACTCAAAACAGGATGTATGCAAGAGCAAAAATACGAAATCTGCTTTTAAAGAATGGACATTTTTCCCTTACAGACTAAAACAGGATGTATGCAAGAACAAAAATGCAAAATCTGCTTTTAAAGAACAATGACATGTTTTTCTGCATGGAAAAACAGGATATGACATAAGAACAGATACAAAGATCCAAATAAAATACAGGATGTTCACACTGTCAGAAAAGCTGATCTCTGACAATGTGTTTTCTCAAAAATATGTTTTTCTTCATAAAAAACAGGATATGCTTATCAGCATTGGTACAAGAACATATGGTCATATACACAGATCCAAATAGAATACAGACAATGTGTTTCCTCAGAAATATATTTTTCTACATGGACATTAGGACACTGTTACAGAATATTCACACTGTCAGAAAAGCTGGTCTCTTACAAGACATTGTTAAACAAGGAAGCTTAGTATTGTTTCTACAGGACTAAAACTGTATATAAAGAGCTGTATAAATCCAGCTATGTTAGAGAGATATGGTAGGGACACAAGTCCTAAGGTAAATGTTATATCTCTCACATCATCTGTACTATATGAGAAGTAAAGTTGGAACAGTACTTTTAAGCTGCAACGTGTTTCCGTTTGGTTTATTATAAAAAGTTATTTGTTACTGCTCTCTAAAGTTGATGCTGCAAAGTATATTCTCTCATCAGTGTATATTCTGCAAGTTTCTGTATGCAACAGACTGTGAATGCAAATATAATCAGACTTTGAATTTTAGCAGAATCCAGCCAGCAAGACTGAGTGTCTTAAGAACACTGCAGATCCATCACACCAAGCAAGTAAGCAAGTAAAGATCAAAATATTTTTTCAATGGCGAGGCAGCTGAGTGACTAGCTCCATATAATTTTTTCAATGGCAAGCTAGCCTGCATTTGAACCTACAATCTGCATTCAAACACAGAAGGAGTGATGGTAAGCCCTGCAGAGGGTCACTTCAGTTAAATTGCAGTAACTAACATTTGTACGTATGTGTCAATTCTGAACAGAAGTATTCCAGTTTATGCAGCTTTCAGTAGTAAAGTTTTTTAGACGTCTACAATCCGGAGTGAGACTAGTTCAAGAAATTTGCAGTGCCATAAATTCTTCAAGAAAAGGGGGATATCCACTAGCCCATCAGTCCACTGCCTGCTGTGCTTTCCCAGCTTCTCAAGTGACTTTGAAAAAATTCCAGCCATTTGCAATAGCAGCCTGATCACCTGTTTTCTTGCTAACTGGTAAGACTTTTTTCTGTGTCACATATTTAGTGTGGATGATGTTAAAACAGTTTGTATATTCTTAAGAGAGTTTTTATATTCTTAAGACAGTTTGTATATTCATATATAGTTTCTGTATTCCTAGACAGGTTGTATATTATTAGATAGTATGGATATTATTTATAATTCATGCAGGAGTAAACCAAACATTAGTAAATTGCTATGTTGGTATACACAGCACATTAGTAAATGTAAAACCTTATTAGGGCAGGTTGATAGTAAGGCATTATGCAAATGTATTAAAATATTTGACTGGTATCTCAAAGAAAACCATGTGAAATATGACAAATGTTTATTGTGTGCTTCAACAAAAACTGCATTTTGTGTATTATGCCATAAAATAATATTGCATCATATTGCTAAAAAATAGACTGTAAAGACAGATCTGAAGAATTAACTAAGGGTAAAGTGTTTCCATTACATTCTGATGTTAAACAGTTATGTCCTGTCACCACATGTGAGTCAGATCATTTACTGATAGAACCCCTAGTACATTTTGTTACAAAGGAATGTAGTAAACTTCTAAAAGACAGACGCAATGAGTTCAGGAAGCTTAGACAAGTTATACACACATGTTTTCAAAAGTGCATAGGAGTTTCAAATTCAGCAGAACAGCTTACTAAAGAATGTCAGAAAGACCATGCAACATTACTGGAAATTCAACAGCAGTTGCAGGATAAAAGAAATAAATTAGCTGAACTGACAGAGACTGGGAACTTCCTGCATACACAGTTAATCTGTGCAAAAGAAATATATTTTATAATATGTTTATGTTTTGAAAATGGTTAAACATACATGGTAGGATGGTAGGATCTGATGTCTGGACAAATCATTCTTAAATGTTTTACTTTCATTCAGTTAAAGCAAGACATCTATCAGTACTACAGTAAAGTAAAGCATATGAATGCCATTCATTAGCATAGTCAAAAGGTAAACAAAACTGTTCTAGTGTATAAAATTAAATAAAAATAGATGAGAAAAATTTAAAGTCACAAGACTGACATGCTTGTATAAAGATATACAGATACAAGACAGACATGCATGTGTGTTCTTTTCATCTAGAGTACATCTGTTACAATAAGGCAGACAACAGCAAATATAAATAATATAAATATAAATGTGTTGGTTAAACTAATATCTATTTTGTTTTTTACAATTTGTTTATAATTATATAGTAACACCAAACAGTTAAAGTTCTGAATTTTAAAAAGAAAATCACAGATGATATTAGTCAAACAGTTTTTGTAAAATTAATGGCAGGACAGTTAAATAGTTAAATAAATTAAAAAAAAAAAATACTGAAATCCATGTAAGGTAATTGTAAATGATGTCTATTTATGTTGTATAAATGCATAGTTATGCAAATCACAATCACATTAAAGGAAAAATGCCAAAAGAATTAACTATAGTTTATAGAGTATAAAATGTGAGCTCAGACCTTCCTAGACTGAATGAATAGTTACAGGAAATGTTGGAAAGATAAGATAAACAACAAGACTGATTGCCAGATAAGTAGCTTGAGTTTTTCTAAAGCATCATTGTTATTAAAACATAATTGTTAAAATGTTTACAGGCAACACTATTTAGTAATTGTCATAAAATGCCGCAATTGTGCATAGATGTCACTGATAATCTGTTTGCAAGGAAATGTTAAAGAGAAGAAAAAACTCAGTTGCATCAAGTACAGCCAGCAAATGGGCTATAGTATATATATACAGTTCAAAACAATTGTGCAGGAGGGTGTAAATACCTACTAGAGGTAATATACAGTGAAAGCTTTATTTAGTAACCTAATAAAATAAATGTATAACCAAAGTGTTGGGCTGACATAAATTCTATTCTCACAGCACAGGGCAGGTAAACAGTGCTGAAGTACTACAGGGGAGAGGGTACTTTCTCAGTTTTACACTGACTGTATAAGAGGAGGGCACTTTCTCAGTTTTACACTGACTGTATAAACAGACTGTGACAAGGGTCTGAAATAAAGCTACATAAAAATAAATAATAAGGGTCTAAAATAAAGCTACAAGAAAAATATCTCATTCCTTCTTGACAATACTCTTTTATAGGGGAAAAATTAGTGTATTAGAAATACTGGTAAACTGGATTAAACCTGACAGGATAAGATATTTTACAAGTTGTTAATAGCTATCATAATGGTTAAACAAGAGATGATTTAAAATTGCTTTATTAAAGCTATATAAGAGAGAATAAAGATATGCAAAATGCATAAATGTTTCTAATAGCAAGAATGGTCACTATTTTCAATATGTTTTTGGCAAAACAATGTTGGTATAAAAAAGCATGAATATTTTAATTGTTGAGTATGTAGTTTAAAATAACAGGACATATGCATTTGGTGCCAGTTCCACTAGATATTTCTAAAGAGACAAACATTTTCCAAGATTTTGCTTAATTAAATTTGTAAGATTAGACTAAATGTACTTTATAGTCATTGTATGTACAAATGCAGAAGAATTCAGTACAAATTAAATAAATGTCTAGTAATAAATATGTGTGAAAAAAAACATGTTTTAAAAAAAGTGGGTCCAGTATACCTAGTAAATTGAAATGCATGAACAGCAAACAGTCTATGTAAATACATACTGTACAGAATACATTGTAGCAGTTCAGAGACATGAACACAATGTGATGGTTAAAATGACATTGAAATTGTGTGTTTTCAGTAGTGTATAAATGCTTGCAGTAGCACATAGTTATTGTCTCATAGTTAATTTAACAGCTGCAAAGAGTTAATGAAACAGTTCTAAGTCATAAATTAAATTCTATGATTGCAAAAGAATAAATTGATCAAGTAAAATTAAAGCAGACACAGCTCATAACTGACAAAATATTTTCACAGAATGGTCTGCAAAAGAAAAGTTTGAAATACATTCAGTTTGGTAGTAATACTTAATATCATTGTATTAACTATGTAAAATTGCATTTTGATATAAACCTGAGGTGGAGCATGTCCATTAATTCTGAGTTGGACATGGCTTTATATGTCAGGCACAGATCGCCTCTGAGTAGGCGGTAAGCAACTGAGTAGAGCTGGAGTTTCTTTAGCCTAACTGCGTAGGGCATCTGTTTGAGTCCCTTGATCCTCTTGGTGAGGTACTTTTGGGGTCTTTCCAGTTGCTGCATGTGTCGGTGCAGTACATCCCAAATGGGGCACTGTATTCAATTATGGGCCTGATGAGTGATGAGTAGAGGGGCACAATGACCTCTCTTGATCTAGTTGTGAACCCTTTCGTGATAAGGTGGGCTATATGAAAGGTCTTTCTAACCACTTTGGCAACATGTTTGTCAAAGGAGAGATTGCTATCTACTTGGGTCCCCAAATCCCTAATTACTTCTTCCATACTTAATGGATTACCACCTATGTGGTCATTTGTGGGCACTTTGTTTTTCCCAAAGGGGATGACTATGCACTTTTTGGCATTTAGCTTTAGGCCATGGCTCTGTCACCAGTTATCCGTCTCTGTGAGACCCTTTTGAAGGATGCTTGTGTCAGTCGGCGAGTTGATTATGGCACCCAGTTTGCAGTCATCTGCGAACTTGGTCAGCCATAGTCCTCCCATGTTAGCCTGTACCTCAGAGAAATATATACCAGACAAGAGAGGTCCCAGGACTGAGCCTTGTGGGATGCCACTTGTAACTGGTTTTGAGTCTGACATGGCACCTGCAATTCTGACCATGTGGGTTCTATCCCTGAGCCAGTTTGCAACTCATCTTGTGACATAGGGGTTGATATTTAAGCTTGTGAGCTTATTTATGATGCCCGAGTGGGGTATTGTGTCGAAAGCTTTTGCGATGTCCAGGTAGGCTGTGTGGACTACCTTCCCTTAATCTATGGCCTTGGTGACTGTTTCAAAGAAGTCGACCAGGTTCAAGAGACAAAATCTGCCCTTAACAAAGCTGAATTGGGTAGGATCCAGTGTTTGGAGGTTCCCAATGTCTTTGTTTATGAGTTTCATGATGATACGCTCCATAACTTTGCAGACCAGGCTAGTCAGGCTTATACGGCGATAGTTTCTGGGGTCCATTGAGGCACCACCTTTGTGGAGTGGGACCACTGTTGCTGTACACCATTCCTTGGGTACATATCCTGTAGTAAGGCTGAGATTGAACAGTGACTTTATGTGAGGGTTCAGTTCTTCTTGGAGTTCGTGTAAGACGCAGCCCGGGACACCGTCCGGTCCCATTGATGCTGTGTTTTTTGCTTTGGAGAGGGCAGCTCTCACCTGTGCATCTGTGATGTCAGGGAGGCTACACTCTGTTGCGATAGACATTTGCTCTTTTGGGGGGGAAGAGGGGGAGAGGTTTGCACTGAACCTGTCTGCCAGGATGTTTGCAATGTCTGTGGGTTCAGTGTATTTTTTGTCATTTTGAACTAACTCAGAGCATATCTGGGAGTTGCCACCCAGGTTCCTGACATAACTAAAGAAGGCCTTGTGATTATCTTTAGCATCTTGTGCAATTTTTCTTTTGAAGTTGGCCTTAGATGATTTTATAGGGGATCGTAGTTTCTTGCTAGTACTCATCAGAGATGCCTTCCCTTTTTGGGATTTTGCTCTATCATGTAGTAGTTTCCTTCTGTTGTATAGCTTATTTATGGCTGGGGTTCACCAGACAGGTCTCCTGCCTTTGGAGAAATGAGTCTTGGTTTTATTTGGGATAGCACAATCCATGCATTCCTGTAGGTGTCCATAGAAAGCATTTGTAAAGGATTCTGCGGTTTGGGCCATATTTTCCACTGGCCCAGGGGCTTTGAAGGATTCCACCTTGGTTTTGAGAAGTGTGAAGTTTGCTTTTGAGAAGTTCTTCACCGTGGTTCCCTTGGCTGGGGGTGGGGATGGGATATGGATGTCCAGTGAGATTAATTTATGGTCAGATCTTACCAATGAGGGTTATACCTCTGGTATGGAACATAGAGTCCCCATGTTGGTGATGATCAGGTCCAATATGTTTTCCCCTCTTGTGGGAGTGGCGACCAGTTGTTCCATAGCATTTGAGTTTATAAATTCTAGGAACCGTTGGGGGTGTTGGGGCTTGAGTAGTGCTCCCAGTCTATGTTTGGGTAGTTGAAGTCACCCAATATAATGGTGTTTGGAGAGACCTTCATATTCTCCAGTGTTCTCAGGAAAGCCGAGTGGGGTTCCTGAGTTTGGGAGGGTGGCCTGTAGCAGGCTACAAACTGAAAGGCAGTTTTGCCCACTGTTAGTTGCACATGGATGGTCTCCGATGCTTCATGCAGTGCCACCAACCTGGAGGTGTGGGTATCTTTGATGAATATGGATACTCCCCCTCCTTTTGTGGTTCGGTCTGAGTTTTGGGACCGAAAAGCATGGTATAAGGTATAACCTGGTAGTGCTGGGGTGCTCTCGGGAGCCTTGAACCAGGTTTCTGTTACTGCACAGATATCGATATTCTCCATACTGAGTAGAGCCTCGAGTGTGTGCATCTTGAGGTTTAGACTTCTGGCATTGAACAGCATTACCCTTAGTTTCTTTTTCTTTGTGTTGTCTATGGAGGTGGGTTTGTCTTTTGATCCTTGCCTAAAAAAGGCACTATGGGGGTGGCAAGAGCCTTAGCCAATATTCGAAACCCAGGGATGACAGGTGCAAGCCATCCCTAGCGAAGCAATGTGGCTTGTCAAGCATGTCATCCCAGACTGACAGACACTGGATCCCCTTTGAATGACACCAGTACTTCAGCCAATTGTTAAAATTGATACTGTACTTGATTCGTACTACAGAAGGTCAGGAGGCCTTGTTAGTCTCAATAATAATGAAGACAATCAACAGAAAATAGCTGCCAGAAACAGAAACAAAACTTCCAGCCTACAAAACAGGCCTCTATCAAGATTATGCCACCTGATCAGAAGACAGAAACCTCACTTTAAAAGCATAGAAAGAACACCCATAAAGAGAAAATCCAAGTCTCAGTATGAAAAAGCAGTTTACAATTTAGTAATTTAAATAAAAAGAGCAATTATAGTAATGCACACTATTACAGTTCCTAGCTGTAGCCACTAAATGAAAGTTTTAAACAGATCAAGGAGCAGACTCGAGAATGCTTTTAACAGACAAAAATGCACAGAAAAGGTCGGATAGAGCACTCACAAATAGAAAATACAACTCTCAGTATGAAAAAGCAGTTTACAGTTAAGTAATGTTAAAACAGTTTAAAGCAGTACATAAATGCAGTGAAACAATAAAAAAAGCTTTATAACAGTGCAAAAATATAGTAGATCAACTGTATAGCACAATTATAAGCATTTCAGAAGTGCAATTCAGTGAAATAAGTGTAAGAAATAACTTAGCCTGCTCTTGGAATCTTAAGGAATTTCCACTTATGCAATGCAATCCAGAGCCTGACAATACAAGCAGAACCTTTATAAGACACATGGTTTATATAGCAGTAAGACTGGAAGAGTTGGACGATCAGATTACTACTCAGCCCCTGCTATTACCCAATAACTCGTACTACAGAAGGTCAGGAGGCCTTGTTAGTCTCAATAATAATGAAGACAATCAACAGAAAATGGCTGCCAGAAACACAAACAAAACTTCCAGCCGACACAACAGGCCTCTATCAAGATTATGCCACCTGAGTAGAACACAGAAACCTCACTTTAAAAGCATAGAAAGAACACCCACAAAGAGAAAATCCAAGTCTCAGTATGAAAAAGCAATTTTAATTTCCTTTCTACTTTTTTTGCTATATAACTGTATATGATATTTTTTGGTGTTACTTTTGGAGCTTTTCTCCCCAGGCCTCTACTAAAAATGGAAATATAGCCAGTTAGACTAGCCCGGTAAACAAATCTAAAATAATAAAATAAAATAAAATATACACCTTTTTATTGTATGATAAGTTAAGGCCGGTATTATAGTCTGGGACTTTGAAAATGTTATATGGCTATGTGCAAATAGCAGCACTACAGGGATATGTGAATAAGGTCAGAGAAAGACATCTGTGATGAATACAAAAGAAGAAAGCATATTTTGAAAAGTCACCCTCTTTTCACAAAAGAATAAGTTATATGAATTTCAACTTTATGAAATTCTGAATTACTTTGCAAAATCATAAGTTGTTGCTACTACTTTTATTTATTTGTTTGTTTCTTTCTTTTTTCTTAGCACAATCACACTTGGGGGGTTTTAGGAAAGCTGTGGACTACGCAGCAGTCAGGATTGATTTTTTTAAAAAAGAAAAGGGAATTATAAATTGTTATACAGAAGTATCATTTTTGTCGACACCCTAATGGTTTCATTAAAGAACAGAAAGGGGTGATAGGATAGACTGGAAAAGGTAGACAAAACAAAGTGGAAAACACTCAATGGAAACATCAATATGGTTTGTGCTGGAGGAGCTGGAAGGAATGGGCAGATAGACCCCCCCCTATTTTTTCATTCTTTTTTATAAGAGGGTAGTGTGGTTAGTAAATAGGAAAGTGACAGATGGAATCTCAGACCACAGAGCTTTATGCACATCCACTGCCAGATGACATTACAGTGGGGGACCCCCAATGTTGAGGGGATAGGGGCCTGTGTGCCATAGTGGTCTGCACCAACTGGGAGAGCTTGTCTTCTAAATGCTGAAAAGAGGTTTCAATTGGCTGAATTTGCCTTTCCACTTCCTCTACCATTACAGTCTCAGCCAAACTCCAAAGCCCCCTTTCTATAAGGCTTGCCAGGCTGTCATGTCCTGGAGTGCTTGCAGGACTAGATCCTCCACTCTAACCCTGTGAGGATGTCCACAGATGGGCAGAGGGTGATCTAATACTAGCCTAGTAGGTATGTGCCTAGTCTGCTCCTGAAGGATTTGAACCTGTAAAAAAATAGCATAAATGGTTGAGGAAAATAAAAACTAAGCTGGAGAAAGGAACGCATAAGCAAAATGAGATAAAAAGAGAAAAAAAAAAGTGTAGGTGAGACAAAACAGAAACAGGACAATAAATCATGCAGCATCATTTACATGTAATTTAATACAATAATGAAATACCGAAGTAATTTTTTTATTGAAGTAAAACTTGTGTAATGGAAGTGCTTATGTATACAATGGGGGCCGTGATTTGGGATGTGCTTTCTTAATTGATAATGATAAGAGTAGTGCTTATGCATACTTGTGATGAATTGAAATGGCAAGGAATTTTGACTTTCTGAAGGAGTGTTTCTCTCAAATTATGTACTTTCAATACAAAGAATATAGTGCCAAAAAGCAGTTAATTATTGCAGTTAATCAGATTAATATAGATAATAAAACATTTCTCTTGATATGTTAAGACTTCAGTTGCATTTCTTTCATCTGCAAAGCTATAGCAATATTTTCTTTGGAAGTAATACAGAAATCAATTCTAAAAACATTTATCTCTTTTCCTGTTACCATGAAAGTAGCATAATGATTTCTTATACATAGTAAGAACTAGCAAGGAAGAAAATTATCTTGGACACTTACTATACTTACCAGAAGACTCAACCAGTCAGTCTAATCTTCTCTTTCACTGCTGGCTGTTGTATCTAATTACTTCCTCAGCTATGATTAGAAAGAGAGAAAGGCAATCGTGTTTACCTGTATTTGAATTTCTTTTACATATAAATATAAATGTGTATGTAATACTGTCTAAACATTACTTCCTTTTGTTTCTTTTTCATTTTCACATGGATATGCCTCTAAGAATTAGTACAATACTGTACTAATTTTTACTTTCATTCAAGAGGATAGTATTTCTGATGATGTCAGATGTTGCCATATGTGCCAGGGAGAATAGGCAATGAATGTGTAAAATATGCCAGCATAGTAAACTGGAGTTTTGTAAATAACTTTGTGTCATTTGACTATCATACTGACTTGTACAGATGCTTATGCTAAAAATGTATCAACAGTGTTATTATAACTAATTAAATGTATATGTTTAAACAAAGAAATCTGGAAGGGAAGAGTATAAGTTTTTGAAAATTATTCTATGATTTTCAGACATTGCAACAGATCTTAGCAAAGCTCTGAATGTGTATTGTACCAGAGTGAGGTGATCAAATGTGGTGTCATTCCATAACCAGCAATGCGAGGATGGAACTCTCACACCAGTTTGTTTTGTTTTCTTTTCTTTTGGAACCTGATATACAAAAGTTCTATGACAGTTATCACAGTCAGCTAGTTGACGTCAGTTCAGTTAGTTGGAAGCTCATCACTTTGCCTTGTGGAAGTAAGCATTCCAGCATCTAATCTTGTCTTGCTGTGTTAGCTAAGCTAGCTAGTGAACAGCTATTCTTTAGACTTCAGGAAATATTGTGAGATTAGTTAATTATTGTTTTTCTGCATCAGTCTGAATCTGCCCAACTATATTATTTTTATTTCTCCTGTGATTGAAACTCTGGTGTTTATTGTACTTTGATATTTAGTACTCTCATGCTTTCTATTTTATTATTTATTATTAAATATTTTTATACCATCCATTGAGGCTGGCCTTTTACAGAATACTTTTAACAACTTGAGAGTACTTGTGATTATTTTAGTGACGCACTGGCCACTCCGAAAAGCATGGCTGCTTTGGTTACACTCTACCATCTATATTAGTATTGATTTTACTCAGTTTAATTGAATAACTTTGTAAGAGCTTGAGAGAGGTTGACTTGTGGGTGCATAGTTGCCCTTTCATCTGGGCAAAAGGGGGCACAGTGAGTAAATCTGTGCCAGAATTTCCCAGGAGTGTGTGTGTGTGTGTGTGTGTGTGTGTGTGTGTGTGTGTGTGTGTGTGTGTGTGTGTGTGTGTGTGTGTGTGTGTGTGCGCGTATGTGCATGTGTGTGTGTGTGTGTGTGTGTGTGTGTGTGTGTTTGCGTGTGTGAATCAAATACCCAGGTGTGGGTGTGTCAGCTATGTGGAACTGCGACACAGTGCTCCAAAGTGAATATTGTTTGGGATCTGGAGAGACAGAGAGTCCAGTTCCAGGTCTGGAGCATGTTCCCTGTGTGCTCTTGGGAGAATTTGTCTTTGATGCAGAGAGCTGCATCTTAAAATACTGAATAAAAATATTCCTATTCATAGTGACTGCCTCTCACCTGTGTCAGTGTTGAGCATTGAGGCTCCTTGACCCTCTCCAGTTTGGTTTTGTTAAGGGCAGATCATGCCTCCTAAACCTGGTGGACTTCTTTGAGATGGTTACCAAGGCATTAGATGAGGGAAAGGAGGTCCACACAGCCTACCTAGACCCCACAAAGGCTTTTGACATCATTCCCCATTCTAGTATTATAGACAAGCTCACCAGCTTGAACATAAACCCCCTACGTCACGAGATGGGTTGCCAACTGACTCATGGATAGAACACACATGGTGAGAGTTGCAGGCTCTACGTCCGACTCTAAACCGGTTACAAGTGGCGTCCCCCAGGGCTCAGTCTTAGGACCCCGCCTGTTCGGTATATACTTCTCAGAGGTACAGGCAAGCATAGAAGGACTATGGCTGACCAAGTTCACAGACGACCGCAAACTAGAGGCCATAATTTATTCTCCGGCTGATACAGACACCCTTCAGATGGGTCTCAATGAGACGGATACCTGGTGTCAAAATCATGGCCTCAAGCTAAATGCCAAAAAGTGCATAGTCATCTCCTTTGGAAAAAACAAAATACCCGTGAACTACCACATAGGTGGTAGTCCCCTAAATACAGAAAATGTAATAAGAGATCTGGGGACCCAAGTAGATAGCAATCTCTCCTTTGATAATCATATTGGCAAGGTGTTTAGAAAATTGTTCTATGTGGCCCACCTAATCACAAAAGGGTCCACATCTAGAACAAAAGAGGTTATTGTGCCTCTCTACTCATCACTTATTAGACCCATCATAGACTACAATGCCCCATTTGGGATGTACCTTACAAGACACCTGCAACAGCTGGAAAGGCCACAAAAGTACCTCACCAAGAGGATTACTGGCCTCAAACAGATGCCCTATGCAGCCCGACTCAAGAAACTCCAGCTGTACTCAGTTGCATACCACTTACTCAGAGGTGATCTCTGCCTGACATACAAGGCCATGTCCAACCTAGAATTGATGGACATGCTCCACCTAAACAAAATCAAATCCCAGAGAGCCACATGCTCTAGAGATATAAACCTCACCACAAAGATAAATAGGACATGCTGGAGGGATAGATTCCTATCCCAGAGACTCCCCATGCTTTGGAACAGGATTCTAATATACATCAGGCAGAGCCCCTCACTAACACTCTTCAAGAGAAACCTTGACGGGTGGATGAGAAACAGAAAATTTACGCCGGGGATCACTGCACTGGCTTTGCTGGACAGTGGTGCAGGGAACTAATGGCTCTGCTGGACAGTGGTGCAGGGAACTGATGGCTCTGCTGGACAGAGGCACAGGGAACTAATCTAAGGGTGTGGCGAAAGCCAACACATTCTGGCTAGGCTTATAAATGCCCTTGGGCAGATAGCCTAGTATTACCTATGAACCTATAATAACTGGCCCAGGATAAACAGAGGCCATCATATACTGGTGTCAAAGCAGTGGGGTATTATTTGAACTTCAGTAGCCTGTGAGCAGTTGTCACTGAATGTGGGTGTACTCTCAACAGCCACAAGGTAAACATTCAGAGTTTCATTTTTACAACCATTTTATTTATTTCTGTTTGTTTAGTTTAGTCAGGGGAAAGCAGGCAAAGATGTCAGTAGAGGAATATGGTAAGCTGGCAAAGAACCAAGGTGTCGGATGCCAAAGTGCTGGTGCATGCTAACAAGGACTAAAGAGGAAATTATTTCAGCTTTAATCACAGCTGCAGCATGGACCAGTGGCCAGGAGGACAACTAATGTGGTGATGGAGATGTGCAGCCTTCAAGAAAAGGACAGTTCACCTTTTCCTCAGAGGACTTAAAAATCTATCTGGAGTTAAAGAGACCAGAACTGCAGACCAAACATTTGCAGACTAAAAAGAGACTTGAACTGGAGATCAAAGAGAGGCTGCAATGTTAGGAGGCTGAAGAAAATCAGATGTAGCATCAACATGAACTGGAAGCCAAATGTTTGGAGACCAACGAGAGATGTGGCATTTGGAGATCAAAGAGCAAAGGCAGTATTTGGAGACCAAAGAGAAACTGTGGCATTTCGAGGATGAAGAAAAAAAGAAACAGTGATAACACAAGAGGGAGATGTTGACTCTTTGTCAGGGTCATGGAGGTAATGGGGAAGGGAATAACAGAACCTTAGAAGCAATAAAGGTCAATCTGCCGAAGGTAGTTTTATTCAAATATTTGACAGAGTTTGTAAGCAGTAAAATGTTGACCAAGATCTCTAGGTATGTTTTCGACCCCCTTACTCTATGGTAAAGCTGTAACTTCTGTTTCTATATCGCTTTATGTTGATTATTTAAACTATGATAGAGTGAAACAGTGTTTATTGAACCATTATAGGTAAACACCTGAAGCTTACAGAAAAATGTTGTGTGAGCATAGACACAAGGTAGATGAAAGTCTATGTGATTATATTGCTTAGTTTAACACTTATTAAAATAGGTAGGCGAGTGGGTGTTAGGTCACCATTTTTGAACAAGCGGCAGACCTTTTGGTAAGGGAACAAGCCCTTCTTAGTACTTTGCCTGAGGACATGCAAATCTAGTTGGCAGACCAGAAGTGTAACTCTGCAGATGAGCTGGGCAGGCAAGCAGATTTTTACTAAGCAAGCGAGGTATCACTGTCCAAGAAAGGGATATCCAGTGCTGCGGATGGATACATTGGAACCATGGTGGGCAGCCTAAATCAACCCAGCAGAGTCTACCATTAACAGGGGAAGCTACTAGCTCAGGTACATTTTTAGGATCAGGGATTAGATGTTTTAAATGTAACCAGAAGGGCCATGTAGCATACAAATGTCCACTGAAGCAAGCTGGGGAACAAAAGGTGAGGGAGCCAGCAATTGGAAGAAACAGCGCACCAGTACCAAGTTGTCTGGAGACAACAGGGGTACCAAACTATCACCAGAATTTGTATCCTATCTTACTGGATGGAAGACAGACCACTGCTAAGAGAGACATAGACTCTGATATAACTGTTATGAAGTCTGCAGTGGATAAAGAGGAGCAGTACTTGCTTGGGCAATCCATTCCAATTACAGCATTAGGAGGGATCCCATTCTAATAACATTGGCCAGGGTTTACTTTGACTGGGAGGGTGGAAAAGGAAGGAAACAGGTGGCTGTGTTTGAGGATATTCCTGACATGTCTTCATAGTGAATGATTTTGATAATGCTGTACCTTGTGTGTATGCAGTTACATTCAGTCAGGCTTGGAGACAGGCATGCAGATCTGGTATCCTGGGGGAGACCAAGACAGACCCCACACCTGAAGCTGGGGCTGGTGATGTGGCTATTTCAAGGAACGAGACACCTTGCAACAGTGAGCCTGAAAGTGAGCCACAGCTGCTGGATGTTACACATGTTCCCGTTAACAGTGATGCCTCACTGTCAGCCTGGGTTCTGCCACTCACCTCAGCCCTCTGTGGAAGAGGAGCTGGGAGAAGTAACAAAGATAGAGCTGAGACAGGTTCAGCTTTTGGATACTACTTTGTAGGGCTTGAGGGAGAGAGCTAAGGTGGCACCGAGTGCTCAAGAAAAAGGGGAGTCTGTATACTGGAACAAAGGTTTACTGTATAGAGAGTGGACCCCTGAGGAAGGCTAAAGGGATAGATAGTACAGCAGTTGGTTGTGCCCAGAGCCTACCATCGGGTACTTCTAGCCATGGCATTCCTTTTGCAGATCATATGGGCATAAAGTGTACCAAGAGATATATTATGCAAAACTTACATTGGCCTGGGATTTTAAGGATGTAATAGGGTACTGCAGGATATGTGAGTTGTGCCAAAAGGTAGGTAAGACAGGGGACAAGGTAAAAGCTTTGTTGATGCCTTTACCTGTGATTGAGGAGCCATTTCAGAGGATAACTCTGGATATTGTGGGGCCTCTGAGTACCCCAAGTTCCACAGGGAAGAAGTATTTCTTGGTGGCAGAAGATTATGCTACTGGATACCCTGAGGAGGTGGCTCAGTACTCCATAGAGCAGAGAATGTGTCAAATGCATTGTTAGACATTTTCAACAGGGTAGGTTTCCCAAAAGAAATTCTGACCAACAGAGGTGCCATTTTCATGTTAGAATTGCTGGCTTGTCTATTGACATGTTTTGGGGTGAAGCACCTAAAGACCAGACCCTACCACCCCCAGACTAATGGTCTTTTGGAAGTTTAATCCCTACAATAAAGACCATGCTATGGACATTTGCAGACTAGTTAGGAGAGAGTGAAGCCAATATTTCCCCCATCTAATTTTTGCATACAGAAGGGCACCTCAGGAATCTACAGATTTTTCACCCTTTGAGTTGCTGTATGGGCATAAGGTGAGTGGGCCTTTAGATTTGATTTATGATTCATGGAAGGGTGAGTTAACTGCATAAGGAGACTTATGGCATATGTTCTAAACCTCAGGACAAGGCTTAGGGAGCTCATTGGCTTGGTCCAGAAGAACCTGGCAGGAGTCACACAGCAGAAAAAGGTCTGGTATGACAGGAATGCTCAAGCCCAAGAGTATGCTGTGGGACAGCCAGTTATGGTGCACATTGCTGTCAGTCACAATAAGCTGCAGACAGCTTGGGCAGGACCATTTAATTTGGTAAAGAAGGTAAAGATTATTAATTACATGGTAAACCTGTTAGGAAGAAGGCAAGGCACTAATAGTACTATGTTAACATAATGAAGTCTCAGCATGTCAGGGAGGCCCTGAGCAGACTGCGAAGAGCAGGGTTGACCATTAAGCCCAGTAAGTGTCAGGGGGCTTTGACAGAGGTCTGCTACCTGGGACATAAAGTGGGGAGTGGTAAGATTAGACTAAAGCCTGTCAAAGTTGAAGCTATTCATGCATGGTCTACCTCTTTTACCAAAAAGCAGGTGAGGGTATTCTTGGGAACAGCAGGATACTATAGACAGTTTGTTCCTTATTATAGTATAATAACTGCTCCCCTCACAGACCTGACAAAGGAAAAACAGGCCATATAAGGTAGTGTGGGTCCCCAGCCTGAGATTAGGCATTCCAAAAGCTTAAAGGGGCTTTGGGAAGACCCCTTGTGTTAGCCAGTGCAGATTACAGCAATGCCAATGTAGATGGATTCTCATGACAGGGTCTAGTTTAATGTGGTCCCAGACAGGCCCATTTCTTTCAAGCAACATTTTTCAAGGGTCACGTAAAAAACTAGCTTGCATCTTCAAAAGGGTGGAGAGATGTGACAATTTGAGGTATTACCATCTGTGCCAGGGAGAATAGGGCAGTGCATGTGTAACTTATGCCAGCATAGTTAGCTAGAAGTTTGTAAATAATTTTGTGTCATTTGACTATTACACTGACTTGTTCAGATGCTTGTGTTAAAATTGTATCAATAGTATTATTATAACTGATTAGATGTATATGTTTAGACAAAGAATTCTGGAAGGAAAGAGTAGAATTTTTGAAATTGTTCTATACCTTTTAAATACTGCAACAGATCTTAGCAAAGCTCTGAATGTGTATTGTACCATAGTGAGGTGATGAAATGTGATGTCATTCCATATCCAGCGCTGAAAGGATGGAACTCTCACAGCAGTTTGTATTGTTTTGTTTGCCTTTGGAACCTGATATATAAAAGATCTATGACAGTTATCACAGTCAGTTAGTTGAGTTCAGTTCAGTTAGATGGAAGCTCATCACCTTGCCTTGTGGAAGTAAGCATTCCACCATCTAATCTTTCCTTGCTGTATTAATTAAGCTACCTAGGGTACAGTTAATCTTTAGACAGTCAGGAAATATAGTGAGATTAGTTAAGTAGTGTTTTTCAGCATCTGCTTGAATCTGTCCAACTGTTTTTTTTTCTTTTTATATTTCTCCTGAGATTGAATCTCTGGTGTTTATTGTACTTTGATATTTAGTATTCTCATGTTTTCTATTTTATTATTTATTATTAAATATTTTTATGCCATTCATTGGGGCCGGTCCATGTTTTGTATTTTATTATTTATTATTAAACATTTTATGCCATTCATTGTGGCTGGTCTTTTAGGGAATATTTTTACAATCTGGAGATTACTTGTGGTTATTTTAATGATGCCTTGGCCTTTCTGAAAAGGTTGACTGCTTTGATTACACTCTACCATTTATATTAGCATTGATGTTGCTCAGTATAATTGGATACCCTTGTAAGAGCCTGAGAAGTTGTTGTTTGGTGGCAGCATAGTTACCTTATTATCTGGGCAGAAGGAGGCACAGCTAGTAAATCTGTGCCATCCTTTCCCAGCAGTGTATGTGAGTAAAAAATCAGATACCCAGGTGAGGATGAGCTAGCTAATTGGAAATGAGGATACAATGTTCCAAAGAGAGTCTTGTTTGGGATCTGGAGAGGCAAATCATCCAGTCTCAGGTTTGGAGCATGTTCCTTTTGTGCTCTTGGGTGAAGCTGTGCTTGATGCATAGAGCTGCACTTTAAAATACTGTGTAAATCCATTCCTGTTCTTAGTGACTGTCTCTCACTGGTGTCAGTGGTGAGGACTGAGGATCTTGATTACTAGCCCCAGCAGAGAGGTCATCACATATTGAAATAGGAAAGGTGTCTTGAATTTTGTTTTCAAGATCCATGTATCACTTTGTTCAGTTACAGCTGAAGTACAAATGCGGAAATGCATTGATTCAAGGAAATGTGCATTTCCTTTTCTACAGAACTGAGTCTGATATAGTAAGTAATACTGAAGTAAAACAGCATTTTCTCAGAAAACTTTTGTGATGGTCATTCACTTAGCATAGTAACATTGACCTCCTCACCCATCCTCCAGTCTAAGTAGAGTGTGGTGTGTGAGATTTCAGCCATATTGTATGTGCAGCTAGAAATACTTGTGAACAAATAACTGAGTTAAGAAATTGTCTTACATATATGTATGTGGCCCACACAAAACTGGCTTCATGTAATGTTATATATTGGAACTCTTTCTATACAGTTGTAAAGAATTTTTTTTTCTGCAATTGCAATTCTTATTTCATAATTTTATATATCCAAGCACAATTGCTGATACCTGTAAAATAGTATATGATTTACACATTTACATATACAGATTATTATTTTAATAGTCTTACCTGACATTTCTATCTATTATTGTAATATTTCTCTTTGGTCAAAAGATGCATGTATGATTACAGACATGTTCCTCATTTCCTATACATTTCAGAATAACAGTACAAGTAATATTTTCAGGTACAGATATCTTTCTTTGCAAATACATGTATTTATGTAAATTTGATAACCTTCTGTTATGTGTGTGTGTGTGTGTGTGTGTGTGTGTGTGTGTGTGTGTGTGTGTGTGTGTGTGTATATATATATATATATATATATATATATATATATATATATGTATATCTTAGCTAAGAAAATATTTTACTTACAGTAAAACTCAAGCCTTCTTGCTATAACCTGGCCTATTCACTCAGCCAGTTGGTCAGCCCTAGTCTTCTGCAAATCTTCATACCTGCAATGGTACTGCTGACTGGAGTGAGATACACCTATCAGGGTTGACAGACAAAGGTAAAGAGTGATTAAGGTGTCTTTATCAGACCAGCTAGGAGCGCTGCCTCATGACCTTCACACATGTCGCCATCTTTAAAAAAGCCAGAACAAGAATGAGAAAAGAATGATGAGGAATGTGTTAAGCAGGGTTCGAACCATGCCCTGTTGGGTATGATATCATCATGACCAAATGCTTTTTTCTAGCATGCTCAATGTAGAAGTTACTGATAATATTGGCAAGTTTGGTGTAACCAAAACTGCTTTCTCACATAATGTTTTTTCTTAAAGGAAAACACTTTCCTGTACTTTTCATGTGCCATAATCATTTTGTAAATATATGAATAATAATTAGCATTATTAATGCTTATTGATAAAAGCTATTTGTTTTGTACTCTTACATAAATATTTGTCATGTAGTACAGTAGAAATGTTATTTTTTTGGGGAGTGGCTGGAGGACATAAATGTCATATAAATGTGATTTTTTACTTTTATGATTTTATGATGTGTTTCAGTTGCTAAGGTGTGACATACAGTGTTGGATGGGCAGAGATTAACCTTCAGATTATTGTAAACCTGGCATTCAGATGACTTAGTTTTGAATTTTTGTGATAATTTCTTTTTACAGATCCAGCATCAGAAACTAAGATTTCAACTTTACTATTAAATATGGATGTTATCTGTAGCATAAAATGTGTTGCTACTGCTGCTGCTGTTGCTGCTGCTGATGATGATAACGTAGTTCTATTTATGATGCAGCTTGAGGGAAGTGACAACAGTATCCAAATTTAATTGCAGGTTCTATCACCTCACAACATGTTAGTAAATCTGCAAGTCAGTGTCAAGCTCAAGTAGATATAGCATTCACAGCTGTATCAGAGGAACACCACCCACACCTCTACACCAGCATCTCCACAAACAGAAGAACACTTTGAGGAAGATGGCAGATATTCTGTTGTCACAGTGCCCACAGTAACACCATTACAAAGGGGATGCAGGCACAGAAATGTTTTACAACTACCCCAGGAAGCACATAAAGCATTGGCTTCCCAACAAAAAATGTTCCATGACATTGTTAGAGCTCAGAGCACTACTATAGAAAATCAGCTGGAAATGGTCAGAGTCCTCCAGGGTATGGGTGATTATTTCTAGCACTACTTTAATATGGCAATACCATGGCATTACGAATGCACAGTATGGTGGCACACCAAGCATCAGTTGCCACCTCCATTCATACACTGATAAGGATAAACCAGAGTCAAGCTGGACTCACTCTTATGAGTGGCAAGGGATGGGGTACTGTTGGGATACATGGGGAGAGATCACATGATCCTACCAATGCTTCGCTTGACAATACTGTCACAGTCACAGTGAACAATAACAACACATTAAACACAGGACATGTCAACGGTTATCTACTCATTGTAGAACCTCATATTTCTTGTCACAGTCATGGTCACACAGCAGTGTCAGGTCAGTTACAACAGGACTACTTTTATCAAGTAGGTCACAGGATCGCACTAGCTAAACTTACAATATTCATGGTAGCCTGTCCTCCAAATCATTTGCACCATCACCAGCTATATAAATAGGAGATGTGTATGATTAATTTGATCTGGAACTACTGTGTAATACATTCATTGGCAGACCTTTCTGTTTAGTTGGAATGGGTTTAGGGTGGACAGTTTGTATATATATATATATATATATATATATATATATATATATATATATATATATATATATTATATATATACATATTCACCTCATCCCTGTAAAGCTATTAGTTACACCATATTGTTAAATACATTCATTGACAGAGCTTCTTGTTTAGATGGAACTGAGTTTGGGGGGGGTGGAGAAGTTTGTGTGTGTATATATATATATATATATATATATATATATATATATATATATATATATACATACACACACATCATCCATGTAAAGCTACAAATATTTTCGGACAACATATATCATAAAGAAATGACATATTAAAAATAAGCATCCTAACATGTAAACTTAACTGCTGCCATTACACCCTCCTCACTGCATAAATGATGACATTTTATGAACTCAGAATTAATTTTGTATGACACTATAAAAACAATCTAATGTGCAGCACAACAGAATACAATAAAAATAAATGGCATTTATACCTGAATATTTCATTGTTGTCAGTATTGTGTTCTACAGCATATTAACAAAAATCATTAAAGCAAGAAGTTATTCATCACAGCAGGTAAAACTGTGAATCTTTCTTGATCTGATGCCTTTCAGCATCACTGAAAAGGAATCAGTGAGCACTCAGGCATTTTAGCAACATGAGTATTATTCAATAGGTAATATTAAAAAGATATTTTAAGATGAAAGAGAATGTCAGGTGAACAGTGACTGCAGACCATGCACCTCACAGCAGAGCCCAATGATATCACTGAGCACATCAACTATATTCTATGTGTTTCTTACAGTAAGGGACACACTTACCTGAATGTTATGGTCCATAGTTCTGAAATAGACCCCGACTGTATACCTGAACTTCTGCATGCCATGACTAGCTTGCTGCATGGGGTCTCTTACTACCACTGCCAGCTGGTCATCAGCAGTCATAGTGGACTAGAACTATGAGCTGTAGTGACAACATTGGTCACTTCACCACCAGACTGGTTCAAGATCATATTATGCTGAATGAAATAGGCAATTAGCATCCTACATGCAGTAGCTGTGTCAATACTCAAGGGCACCCCAAAATCATCCAAGCACCTGAAACAGCTCTTCATGGGGCCACACTCTCAATGACAATACAGGTCTTGGACAGGGATGTGTTAAATGTCTACTATACAGCTGCTGAAGGATTTCTCACTGGAGTCATGAGCCATGGCTCCAGTGGATATTCAGCATAACCTATAAAAGAAAAATAAAAGACAGAGGTAAATAAAAGAAAATAAACATTACTATTCAACAATACAGTTTAACAAGAATAGCTACTTAAATAGCATAAAAATGTCATTTAACAACAATATTAACAACTGGGTCTCCTAGTATGCAGGAAAAGGAGGTAGAGTGAGCTTATGTGCCTGCTATGAGGATCATATGCACTGCTGGGATGTTGGTGACACAACTCATGCCTCACACACTAACTACCAGTTGATGGAATGGTACCCTATTATGATACTAGTGCCCCTGTGTATCAGCAGGGGCTGTAATTGTAACATGGGTGCAATCTATCACTCTGAGTACCTCAGGAAAACATGCCAGCCATAAAAGTCACTCATAGTCCTGGCTTGGTCCTGAGATTACACCAGGAAAAATATGTACTGATCCACATGTGCTAAGAGTACATCCAGGAACTGTTTCAGTATCCTTAAGGCAGAAGCCTATAAGATCTCCAACATGTCCCCAATCTGTCTATGGAAGGTCCCCATAGCCAGTATAGTGAGTGCTATACATACTTTTATGTCTATAGGAATACGAAGTCGCCGCATTCTTCCAGTGTCCCTATGGGTGTCAAACACGTCCAATAAAACCTTTATAATGTCCCTGTCCACTCTGAACCCATTAAGGATTTCCTGACTATTAAAGTTGCACAGAGTAATCCTTTGCATATATTTCATCTTCTTGGCAGTTGAGTGTTGTTGGGTGAAAACATTTTTTGGCCCTGCCAAGACAATATAAGCAACTCAGACCTAGAATTAGTAAAGCTCTCTGCAAGTGACATTTTTGCCATTTGCAACTCTGAAAGATTTGGTGATGTTTCACTGTATATCGAACATTTGCAATCAGCACAGAAAAGTGGGAAAAACTGACAATGAATCACAAATAGTGTAAAACATACTTCATTAGCATATTAAGATTTATATCACTCCTCATTTACATCATAATTTTGCAAATTTATGCAATTATATTTGAGGTTATCATGCACTGGTGTTTAAGCACACTCCCAAAAGACTTAGCGCATTTACTTAACTGACTATGAATACCTGCCTAACACTTTTCCACCATGCAAATATTTCTTTTTATTTCTTCCAGTTTCACTTTCCATTGATTTGGTATGTTTCCTATACCACAAACTTAACACTTAATATATTAATTTGTTTCCAGTTATGAAAAATTCCATTCATCTTCTTTATTTCACCAAACTCCTTACTTTTTCCTTTATTCAGTCTTAAACCCAACTTTTTAAATAACATTCAGTTCTTCTAACACTTTCATTCATCCATCCTCTACTTTTTGCTACAACAGCTAAATTATCAGCATAAGACAGACACACTTGTATCTAAATTTCCTTTCCCATCTTCCAACTTATTTCATCCATTTATGACATAAAAGTTTGAATAATTGCAGCCATTACTAGAACAAAAAGAAAACACATACATAACTCCCCTTCTTACCCTGATGTTTCCCATGTATCCAGTTACTATTACTTTAATCCATGAATTTTCATGTTTTTAGAAATTTCTCTTTTTTTACTTAATTGATATGCTTCTAAAATCTCCCACATTGTCTTACGACTTATCAAATGCCTACTCTAAATCACATAGTACCAATCTCACTTCATTTTTTCAAGATTATACTTATTATTTCCTTTGCTATTATTAACATTTCCTTTACTTCTCCCCATTTACATCAAACATAGCATTTCCTATTACTTCATTAAATATGTTTACATCTTTTTGTACTATTCTCAAGAATAATTTATAATCAGTATTCGCTAAAGTAATAGGTCTCCAGTTTTGTTTTATATCTTTTGTTCATGTATTTCCATATATATTTTATTACCCCACTCCATATTTTTTTCCTGCACTATGTCTTTATCTAACCAATCATTTAGTACTTTATAGAAATTCACGTTTTCTATCTCCATTCACTTTAAAAACTTAGTCCATTTAATCCTATTGGTGACTCTTTCCTCATTTTTTTATTACTTCCTGCAGCTCTTCCATAGTAATCTCTTTTTCCACTTCTGCTTTATTACTTTCAAATATTTTAACACAGACCCCTGGATTCACTAATCTTCCATGCAGGACTAGCATAGTCCTGCATGGAATCACCCGTCTATCTTAGTCCTGCATGGAAGCGCCCGTTTAGGAGCAGAGCGGCAGCGTGCCATGCATATGCATATTAATGAAGGTGCACTGTCCGAGCTCCTAGGCTTACACGGAGCATGTACGAGTGCAGGGGGTGTGTCTGAGAGCAGAGCTCTAAGAATAAACACACCCCTGCAATGTAGAACAGCAGAAAGTGATAAAAAATGAGGGATATCGCTCATAGATGACCACATATCCCCACCAACAGCTTCCCATGTGTACAACAGCAACAGTACATAAAAATCAAATGAAGAAACCCCTTTTTGTTTTTATTTTAAATCTAAGTACAGCTAACAGTAGGTTGGCAGGTGTGTCCATTGCTTAGCTATGGTTAAAGCAGCTTAAAAGGCTGAAAAGGATAATAAGGAAGATATATGAAACTGAAGCAGTGCAGCAATAGTATAGTGAGCAGAGCATTTGCCTAATAAGCAGGCTCTTCCCAATTTGAGTCCCACTGCAGCACAGTCTATTTTACATGGCAAAGCACGTTATAACCAATATTTTTGTTGTAAAACCCACTAAATAATATATATTTATGAACTGGAGTACTGCAGGAAAAACACATATGAAGTGTCAGTGTCATAATGAATAAGGCACTAGTAAGCAGGTTTAAGCACATATAAGCAGTAGTAAGCGTGTTTAAGTGTGCTTGCACGGGGGTAAGCACTGCCTACATAGACTAAGCAATTTAGAAGCTAACTGAGTGTAAGAAACTGTAACCGGAAGTTACCAGTGCTGAGCTATGTGCAAACCCATTACAACTGCTTTAAAGTGCCTTAATCACTCTGCATCCAATGTTCTGCCCAGCAACGAAATAAACAGCCTCAGCAAGGATCAAAACCAGGAACCTGCACACCATAGACAAAGTGATTTACCATTAAGCCATGATAGATATACTTAAAGCTGATGTTTTCAGAAACATATCATCCAGCCCAGTCATGCAACAGTGCAGAGAATATATACCAACGTCTAGATGTATGTGTGTGTGTCAATATATTAATATCTAAACAGATACAACATATCTATATATGTTGATATATATATATATATATATATATATATATATATATATATATATATATATACATATATATATATATATATATATATATATATATATATACATACATATATATATATATAATATATATATATATATATATATATATATATACATATTATATATATATATATATATATATATATATATATATATATATATATATATATATATATATATATATATATATATTTATATATGTATTTAGAAATATATACATATATATAAATATATATGAACATATATACATGCAAATGCCTACATCAACACATATATATATATATATATGTCTACAACTATATGTCTATATATACACAGCAAGGCTAGGTGATGGGTATACCTTGGCATCAGGCCACATGACAATGGTCTGCATTGTGGCTCAGGCCTGTGGTTTCTGCATTTACCCACACAGGTGGGTATTGCAACCACCATTCAGTCACCTGCATGGCTATTGCATGTGGCCAATGCTGTGCATCCCTTGCCATGTATGTGCTCTCTAGTCCATGACATGGATGGTGTCTGGGATGTGCACATCTTCCACATGCATGTACAGTGACATGTGGAACTGTACCTGGGGTGTCAGGCCCATGTTGTGTACACAGATTATCATCCGATGTGCCAGTCTTGGCCACCTGCAACAGGAACTGGTAATGAACAGCAGGTTTACCCTGCACCTACTTTGATAGCATGCTAACAGCATTCCCTGGTGTCAATGGCATCTGTCCATACAGGGCATGTTTTCAGGCATGGTATGTCCTTTGTGGGTCACATGTGATGGCACTGCAGGTGTTGCAGGTGTCCAGTGGAGAACATGGGGAAGGTGCACTGTCTGCATGTATGTGCCTATTGGACAGATGGACAGGGTGCCATGCCCTCTGTAGGCCACTGCAATCACTCCATAGTTACAATCAGTCACCAATATGCAGTTTACAATACACATATTGGCTGTTGCCTCGGCATGTGTGTGTGTGTGTGTGTATGTGACATGGGTTCAAAGTGTGCTCTGGGTAATACTGGGGTTGCTATCTGTGATTGCCTGGCCGTGATGCCACATGTATGGGTATGGATTTGCATCCCAGCCTCTCAGCTATTTCACATCTGAGATTCCTGCACAGTGGCAATTGTGATATAGGGCCACCATAAAAGACATTTGCAAAACACACCCTATATTGGGCCCTGGTATTACACACTCACACAGCTTACAAACACACACACACGTCACATCTGGGAGTGGAACCCCTCCCCAACTAGTTTATTACACTATAACACTATGCAGTTATAGCATATGCCACGGAGGTTACTGGAGTACTCCTTCCCCAAAGGTGTATTTCCCATTGGATGACATCAGCAGGACTGCCAAAGTAGGCCATTGGACATGTACTGAGTGTGACTAGCCTAAAATGCATTGCTCCCCACAGAGACATTGAAGCACACACAAAACATCCACAACCGACATGTGAGTATAGAACACCAAACAGAGGTATATATCATGCTACAGCATGGAGCTTTTATAGGACACAACACAGGGATTACTGGATACATTTTTTTCCCCAAAGGTGGATTTCACATTGAATGACATCAGCAGGACAGCCAATATAGGTCATTGGAAATGTACTGAGTGGGACTAGCCTAAAATGCATTGTTCCCCACACAGACATTGAAACACACACAAAACATCCACAACCAACTTGTGTGGGTATAGAACCATATCACACTACAGCATGGAGCTGTTATAGGATGCACCCCAGGGATTACTAGAGAACTCCTTCCCCAAAGGTGGATTTCACATTGAATGACATCAGCAGGACAGCCAAAGTAGGCCATTGGAAATGTACTGAGTGTGACTAGCCTAAAATGCATTGCTTCCTACACAGACATTGAAACACACACAAAATATCCACAACCAACATGCCTGGGTATAAAACCCCAAATAGAGGTCTATATTACACTGCAGCAGTATGCACTTATGGCACGTGCTACAGAGATTACTGTGCTGCATCCTTCCCAGAGGTGTATTTCTAGGTGGATGACATCAGCAGCCTCGCCAAAGTAGAGCATACAAATTGTTTGGAGTGGGACTATGTTGTAGTTCATGGGTAGAGAGTTTTTACCAAAGGGGATGACAAAGCACTTTTTGGCATTGAGCTTGAGGCCATGGCTTTGACACCAGGCATCTGTCTCAGTGAGGCCCTTTGTAGGATGTTCACATCATTAAGAGATTCGATTATGGCTCCTAGTTTGCAGTCATCTGTGAACTTCTTTAGCCAAAGACCTTCTGTGTTAGCCTGTACTTCAGAGAAGTAGATACCAAACAGGAGATGACCCAGGAATGAACCCGGTGGTACTCCACTTGTCACTGGTCTGAAGTTGGATTTGGAGTCTGCTACTTTCACAGCGTGGGTTCTGTCAGTGAGCCAGTTGGCAATCCATCTTGTGACATAGGGATTTATACCTAGTTTAGTGAGTTAATCTATAATTCCAGAGTGGGGGATGGTGTCGAAAGCCTTGGCAAGATCTAGATAGACTGTGTGAACCACCTTACCCTTGTCTATGGCTTTGGTGACTGCTTCAAAGAAGTCTATCAGGTTTAGGAGACATGATCTGCCTTTTACAAACCTGAACTGGGTGGGATCCAGAGTTTGGAGATTACCAATGTCTCTATAAGTTCCATGATGATACGTTCTATGGCCTTGCAGACCAGGCTCGTCAGGCTAATGGAGCGGTAGTTCCCTGGGTCCGTGGTGGCTCCCCCCTTGTGGAGTGGGATAACCATCACTGTGTGTCATTCAGCAGGCACAAAGCCTGAGGTGAGGCTATGATTGAACATGGTACTTAGGTGGGGTGCCAGTTTGTTCTGTAGTTCATGTAGAACGCAGCCTGGGTTGTTGTCTGGTCCCATGGATGCTGTATTCTTGGCTTTGGAGTGTGTGGTTTTTACCTGTGCAGCCGTGATTACAGGAACTTTGCATTCTTCCAGTATAGAGATGGGCTCTTTAGGGGGTGAGAGGGGGTAAAGTTAGCACTGAACCTATCTGCCAGGATGTTGGCAATATCAGTTGGGTCTGTATATTTAGTGCCATTGTGCTGTAACTCAGAGCAGATCTGAATATTGCCATTGAGATTCTTGACATAGCTATAGAATGCTTTGTGGTTGTCTTTAGAATCAGCAGTGATTTTGTTTTCGTAACTAGCTTTGGAGGATTTTATCAGGGATTGCAGCTTCTTACTGAGGCTGACCAGGGAGCTCCTCCACTCATGAGATTTTACTCTCTTTTGCAACAGTTTCTTCCTTCTGTTATACAGTTTGTTTATGGCAGGGGACCACCAGTTTGGCTTCCTTTTTTTGGAGGATAGCGTCTTGGTTCTGTTTGGGATAGCATGATCCATGCACTCATGTAAGTGCTTATAAAGTGCAATTGTGTAGGATTCAGTAGTCGTAACTGTATTGTCCATTTGCATGGGTGTCATGAAGTTCACCACTTCTGTCTTAAGAAGCATGAAGTTGGCATTGGAGAAATATTTTATGATGGTTTCCTTATTGGGGGGGTCAGGAAATGGATATCTAGGGTAATTAGCTTATGGTCAGATCGGACCAATGAGGCATTGACTTCAGGTGAAGAACACCGGTCACTCATGTTGGTAATGACTAGATCTAGGATATTGTTGCCCCTGGTGGGGGTGTGGATAATTTGATCCAGGGCATTGGAGTTTATGAATTCCAGAAAGCGTTGAGCAAAGGAGTTGGTACATGAGTAGTTTTCCCAGTTAATGGTGGGGTAGTTGAAATCGCCCATTATTAGGGTGTTTGGTTGAATCCTAATATTTTCCAGTATATCAAGAAAAGAGGAGTGGGAATCCTAGGGCATGGTGGGTGATGTGTAGCAAGCTACAATTTGGATTGCAGTTTTGCCCAGAGTTAGTTGCACTTGGATAACCTCGGCTGCATTATGCTGAGCAACTAGCCTGGAGGTGTGGATATCCTTAATGAATATGGACACACCTCCGCCTTTGGTGTTCCGGTACAGGTTACATGGCCGAAAAGCGTGGTATGAGTTATAGCCTGGTAGTGCAGGGGTGCTCTCTGGAGCCTTGAACCAGGTCTCAGTCACTACACAGATATCGATGTTCTCCATTTTAAGGAGTGTCTCGAGTGAGTGCATTTTGAGATTTAGACTTCTAGCATTCAGTAGCATCACCCTCAGTTTTTGCTTGCCTGTTCCTGTTACGGTGGTGAATTTGTCATTTGAACCTTGCCTAAAAAAGGCACTATAGGGGTGGGAAGAACCTTATCCAGTATCTGGAATCCCAGGGGTGACAGGTGCAGGCCATCTCTGGCAAAGCATCGTGGTCTGTTGACCATGTCATCCCAGGCAGACAAATACTGGATCCCTTTAGAATGGCACCAGAAGCTTAGTCAATCATTTTGTCTTTGTACTGTGGCATCAATCTGGGTGATGGCAGAATGCTACTCAGGGCTTGGGTCATGCCTGCCTGGGCTACAAGATCAGAGAGCTCTTCCATGTCTCTTTTCATGTAGTCCAGGGAGGTACATCTCAGGTCGTTCACGCCAACATGGAGAATGACAGAGTCATATTTGTACTTGTGGAGTGACCTGAGTGCGTGGGTTATGTGGCGGATCCAGGCACCTGACAGGCAGCTGACAGTAACCTTCTCCTTGTTTAGCCTGGTATGTGGGACATTAGTGTGCCTGACTACAGAGTCACCTATGACTAGTGTGTTGGGTACATTGTTTTGCCTTATTGACTGTGGTTGAGTGGCACACTGAGTCTGCGGGCTATGTGTCATTTGGGTTGTGTTGGGGGATGGAGGTTGCTTGCATATCTGCTTTCGAGGTCACTGTTGCTTGAGCAGATTATTATTGAGAGCCTCCACAAATGTTTTTGTGTTTCTATGTGTGGATTTTGGTGGTGTAGATTTAGTGAGACTATGTGATGAGTGTGGTGTGGTGAAAGAGTTTACCTTCTCCTCCTGACTGTCAAGTTCAGTCTTGATTGGAGAGAGCTTTACCTCCAGTTTGGCTAGATAAGTGCATCTCTCACAGGTTGTAGTGTTGGGTGGTAGGAGGAGAGGGTTGTCTGTGTACCTGAGGCAATTTATACATTGCTCCAAGATGCCCAGATTCATCATATAGACAGGAGAGAACACTGGGAGCTGACCCTTGGACATGCCGAAATAAAAAACTATTTTCTTCTGTATAAGTGATGAAAGTGAGTACAAAAGCTGTTTTTATCTAAGCAAGTGAGGAAAGTAAGTACCAAAACTGTTTTCCTCTAGGTAATGAGGAAGGTTGAGTGCTGTAGTAATTACTAGGTTATTTAGTGCTTACAAGTTCTGAACAAGTGCTGATCACGGATAAGCAAATTCAAGTGCTAAAACTAAGAATCTGTATCTAGACTAAACTAGTTACAGGAAAGGGGGGAAACAAGTGCAAATGTGGGCTTTTAAATCAGAAAGTTGTGAGAGATGGAAAAACTGCCCAAACGGCAAATAACTACAATTTCTGGGCCAGAACCACTCCTTATGTGGTAGATAGGTTACCTAGTGCTTACCACTCCCACTGATAAGCTAGAAGGCTTCCTTCCAACAAAGAAAGCTTGGGGGGGAGGAGGCTAAGAAGCTTACATACAGTTCTGGATACAGCAAATCAGAATTTGGACTACACTAGTTACAGGAAAGGTATATATATATATATATATATATATATATATATATATATATATATATATATATATATATATATATATAGCAGTCAAAACAATTCAAATGCAGTGCAAGCTAGCACACTTGAGTATGTAGCAATGTTATACCAAACAGTTTAAAAAATGCAATTAAATTAAAAATGACTAAAAACAAGTGCAGAAGGGGTCTATTAGGTAGAATGAGGTAAAGAGATGGGACTGGGGGGAGTGTCCCAGATCAAATCTACAGTGGGGGCGGGCAACTGCAAAAGCCTCCAAATTTAAACAACAACACAGGAATAGGGAGGGTAGGTATAGGAAAACCAACACCTTCAGCAGAGATCTGAAAAACTATACAGTGAAGCAAAAATAACAGTGCACAACTCTGAAGTCAGCCAGCAATGATATAAAATTAGTCAAACATCAATTACCAGTACACAACCCTGAAGTGCCAGAAAAATATACTCAGCTCCGTATATCTCCAGATAGTTTGAAGAGCACTCTGTCAGGACACAGGAAGGCTCCAGCAATGATATGTCCTTACATACATGCCTGTATTCCTATCCACTGGGTGTGCAAAGCATGTGTGATGCATACTAAGGAGTGTCTGCACTAACATCTGTGGCTGCCAGATATGTCTGGTCCACTGGTGTTTGCAGACATGGCCTTCATGTATAAGTGTGTGAGCATGCCCAGTATGACCTTTCAGTATTTTGTTGACTGACATTGCCTTCATTACTCTAAATGTGTGAGCATGCCCAGTATGACAGTCTATACTGAATGTGTGGATTGAGTCCAGGTAGTTTGTACTGCAATGCTGACCTTTGTGTTATACACCTACAGGTAGCATGCTGTCTCTGCAGGGTATCCATCGATCATTTGGTATGGACTGTTACTACATTTCTGCATAGGATGGGGGGGGGCACACCTGACTATTTCTACATTTCTACACAGGATTGTGGGGGGGCACACCTGACTGTTACTATATTTCTATGTAGGATGGGGGGCACACCTGACTATTTCTACATTTCTACACAGGATTGGGGGGGCACATATGACTGTTACTATATTTCTATGTAGGATGGGGGCATAACTGACTCTTTTTATGTTTCTACACAGGATTGGGGGCGGGGCACACCTGACTGTGACTACATTTTTACATCGGATGGGCGGCACACCTGACACTTGTACACATTTGCTAGGACTGTACTGGTATGTCGGGTACTCCATAAAAGTCTGTAGTTTTACATATCGTGCTGGCTAGAGGCATACCAGTGTACTACAGATCTTAGCTTTTAATTTCCTACATATTAGTTTCTGACATCCTACCCTTCAGAACTGACATTCCACTGCCTGACCTGCTGTAGTCTGTCTGTGTAAGCCTGGGGGGGGTTACCAATAGGCCTCATTCAGAGGCCATATCACAGCCTTTTTTTGTGTTTGTCTAGACCTGTCCTGCTGGCTCTGACTGTTGTTGGGTAAATGACCCCACCCCCAACTGACATGGGTGAGTCACTTACCTTTTGGGTGTCCCAGTATTGAGGATGGTGCTGCAGGGCTGCCTACATCAGATGCACATAGTACACTCCCTACACATGGTTAGGCACAGGTAGTGTAATGTTTGGCATCCCTTTTACTGTATGTGAGAGTTGGAGAGAGGTGTCATTCCCTGGGTCCCTCCTGTGCCAGTGTATGTGCTATGTGTTGCCTCTTTGCTAAGGCCATGGCATACTGGGCACTGCCCCTTCTGCCTACTGGGGCAGGCTCAGATTGTTCCTCCTCCGAGCCACTCTGTGCCTGTGCAGGCCTTGGCAATGGTGGGGGGCTGTGTGGCCCTGTCTGTGCTGTTCCTGCTGCAGCTGTTTCCACAGGATCATATTGTGTAGCATGGCAGATACAAGGACAATGTGGGTACATGTAGCTGGTGAGTACTGCAAGGCTCCACAGGATGTGTCCAGGCACCAGAACTGTGACTTGAGCATCCCAAACACACACTCTACTATTATTCTGGTCTGTGCGTGTGCCTCGTTATGGAGTTCTTGCACAAGTGTGTGTACATTTTTGATGGGTGTCATCACCCATGGCTCCAGTGCATATCCAGCATCCCCCACTAGGTGACCATAAAGGATGTCCCCATTGGCAAATCTCTGGTACAGCTGTGTCAGATGCCAGATGTGGAAATCATGATAGCTTCCAGGGCAGCCAGCACACGCATTCATTATTATGCCCTGGGCTTTGCACACAACCTGGCAGTTGATGGAGGGGAAACCCTTGCAGTTGGTATAGACCCTACCCCATTCACTGGGTCGTGCTTTGATACATATGTGCGTGCAGTCTATTGCACCCATTACCTCAGGGTATTCTGCTATTTGGTGGAACAGTTGCATATTGTTGGCCACTGCCTCATGGGTGATAGGGAAATATAAGTGCTCACCGATATGTGCTGACATGGCAACCAGGAACTGGTGGAGTACCCTGGATGCTGATGCCTGTGAAATCCCCATCATATCTCCAGTTGGCCTTTGGATGGTACCTGTAGCTAGTATTCTTAGGCCTACACATACCATGGGATCCACTGGGATGGGTTCCTCTCTGTTAGTTCTGTGTGTCAAGCGTGGTCAGCACAGCTCAACAATTTGCTGTAGGAGGTCCCTGTCCACCCTTTAGCGCTCCACTATCTCCAGCTCATGTAGCCCCTGGTAGGTTACCCTGTGTCTGTACACTCTTCTCCGTCTCCTCACTGTGGGTTGGTCAACAGCATTCACATCCTCACCACCCTCAGCCTCTTCCAGAAGTTGTATGATAGCTATTGCAGCCCCTATCATTTTGCTGTTGTGAGTGTTAAACGTTCCCCACTTGTTTACATTGGTGGTGTAGAGTGTAGGATAAACCAGCGGGGAAGGTGTTTGCTTAGTTTATAGTAGGGCTCTGGGCTGGGCTGGTCTGCTGCCTGTGTAATTGGCTGATTCTGATACATTTCACCTGCCAGCTAAGCTAGTTCTCCTTGATTACCTTTCTACTGCTGTTTTCCCTTCCCATTGCCTTCCAATTTAAGCCTGTGTGTGCTCTGTGCAAACAGAGTGCTCAAATGTGCACACTGTTGCCATTTCCTGGTTTAACTTCTTTTTTCTTCCTGTAAAACCCGGTGCATGGCACGCACACCTGCTAAGACTTTATAATGAGTGCTAGGCAGGTTTAGACACACACCCTAGCTTAGCTGTGCTAAGCTAGGAGCAAACCCAAGCCACAGGGCTCCAATCCACTTACAGTATGCCTGGCACACCCCCCCCCCCATCATGTCACCTAACTCCTAGGCTTGCACCAAGCTATTCCTACTCTTATACTCTTGGGACCTGACTCACATGCTGGGGAAAACAGGGATTCACTATCCTTCCCCTCATTTGCATAGGATTGCCTGGTAATGCATAGTTACATGTCTCACACTGAGCCTCCCCCCTTAGCAACCACTACTCACTGGCCAGGTAGTCTTCTGCCTGCCATTGACTTGCATGGCAGAATACTGATTTTAGTTAGGCTGCTTATTTCAGGTTTATTTTATTATCCACCCCCCGATCCCGTTTGTGCACCACTACCCTATGCTTAAACAGCCGAGATCGGCTAAAAAAAAAAAACAACTTCTTCTTTTTCATACATTTTACCTGCATTTTCACTACTTCCATTATTTATTTTCATGTCTTCCACCATCCTCTCCATCGAATAACACATTCGTTCATTTATTTTTTATTATTCTCACTTATTCTCCTAAATACAGTGATAGCTCCTTTTTCTTATATTTTAGGAAAAGATTTTGCTAAATAACAGGTTTTTATCTTTCTCTTTATTTTTGTCATACAGCTTTATTTCCATATGTTTATTCACTTCCTTCTTTTTTCAGTTTCTACTTGTAGCTCTTGCATTATCTTAATTTTCTTTTTTTATCTTTTTTTCTGTTTAATACCATTAAAAAAAACTTTCTAATGCTTTTCTTTCAACTACCCAATCTACAGACCAATTTCCATAAAATCCACAAATTGTCACATGTTCTTATCATAATTTCTTACTCGCCAGCTTCATTTCTTTTGTCTTACTAACTTCAGCTGCTAACTTTTTATTCCTTTTCCTCTTTTTATCAACATACTTATTCTAACATATTCTTGCCACACAGCTCTGTTATCACAAAACTCATCAATTTCCACACCTTCTTCTATTTCTTCCATTCCATTAAAACATGTTACATAATCTAGCTCTGTTTTAAATATTCCTCTTGATAAGTTCATCCTCATTTTTTTATTTTTCCTAATTGTAGTCCTCCACATTTTATAACTTTTTTTCAATACTTTCACATTTTGTATTACTTTCCCATTCTTTTATTAGAAGAAGTTTGCCCCTCCTCTTCACTTTAATGGATGGGCATTGTAGGAGAGGCTGTATCCTGAGAAATGACGCCTAAGACCGGGTGTAACATTTTAAGCCTATATTCAGTAAATCTGAAACAGTTGGGGTTGTATGTGATATAAAATATGTTTGTAATTGTTCAAGTTTGCACCTTAGGTTTCCAGCACTCATATGCATATCTTTGATTGGTAGAATCAGGAAACTTTGGTATTAGTTGGTATGGGACAAGAAGTGAAGGATATGCCTGGGCGTATACACAGAAGGAGGAGAAAAAAATAAAGCTTTAGGCAAATAGAAGAGGATGGCTTAATTTTCTTTTTGATGGTGGTGTGATTGTGATTCAAATAAACTTTATTGTCATTTAGGAAACACAAGTGCTATCTAAACGAAATTTCAAGTGTTAGCTCTTTTACAGGAGAAAACAAACAGAAAAAGACAGACATGATAGGTATTAAAGAATAAACAATAACTATAGTGCAAAACTAAATCTCTAAGTAGCTGACGCATATGTTTGTACACTATTTGTTACATCGGACAACACTGACTACTAGATAATTAACACATGAAAAGAAAAGACACTATACACAGAAGTGAGACTGGGTGATATTGCACATAAGAGAGTGACTGGAATTGCACTTAAATGAGAATATATTAATTTTAGTTGCAATAAATAAACAGAATTACTGTATGGAAAAAAAAGAAAAAGAATGAGAGTGTAACAATCTGTTATAGTTTTGATACATCCAGATTTATGTCTGCATTAATTTAGAGTCTTATTGCAGCTGGATAAAAACTGTTCATGAATCGGGAGATCCTGCAGTTGATACTCTGTAACCTTCTACCAGAAGCAAGTTTAATGAAACAACCATACATTGGATGAAAAGTGTCACTCAGTATTTTGCGGGACTTCTTTTTACATCTCAGTTCAACGAGCTCCTGGAAGGTAGTAAGACTAGTGCCCACAGTCTTTTCTGCTGTTCTTATTATTCTTTGCAGCACCTTCCTTTCAGCCATTGTGCTGCTACTGAACCATACAGTGCAGTTGCTGGTGATAATGCTCTCGATGGCTCCTCTGTAGAAGGTATTTAGAGCATTCATAGAGAGCGTTGCTTTTCTCAGCCTTCTTAGGAGGTGTAGTCGCTGGCGGCCTTTTTTAATTAGCTGACCTGTGTTTGTCTCCAAGAAAGATCCTATGATATATGTACCCCCAGGAACTTTGTAGTTTGGACTCTCTCCACTTCTTCACAATTGATCTTCAGGGGCAGGTGTTTGGGGAAATAGTGACAATCTATGAAAAGAGTAGGGAAGTGATTGTTGGAATTGGGAGACTAGATTGAGATGTTGTTAAAACCGGCAGCTTAGATGAGGCTGCTTGACAGCACTAGAGGTTTAGAGGTGCATAGAATTTGGGGTGTAGTGGATGCAAGTCAGTATAGTTATTATTTTAAAGATAAGAAGTTAAAAATAATGGCTAGGAGGGTGAAAGCAGTAATGTGCATATAAGATGATAAAATGTGCATGAATGTTTTTTTATTTCTGAGTGAGTATGTAGATTTCACTTTTAAGTTTGTGTAGATATGGAAGGCTTGTGTGTATGGATAAGAGTATAAGAGTAAAGGACTGAAGGGTTGCTGGGGAACTGAGGATGGGAGAGGAACAAAGTGGGCAGAGCTGGCAAGTTAGTGGGAAACAGTCAGTCTATATATGTGCAGTCAAAGCTACAAGGTTAGGAGAGTAAAAGAAGATCTTAGTTAAATGTTTTATCTAAGCATGAATGATAAACTTGATGTATTGTAAATCTTTGAAGTAACATACTGTTTCACAAAAAGCAATTGCATATAATGTTTCTATTCCCATGTTTATCAGTTAAGGATATGTGCACTTATTTTTAGTGAAAATATTTTATTAATTTCATAAACAAGCAGGTGGCATTTAATAGCCTGCTATTTTCATCACAACTCTTACTGTTGACACTACAGCAAGATGGAATGATCAATTAAAGGAAAGTTTGTTGTATATGCAGTAGTAAGCTCTGTGTTACTTATATTTGGTGATTTTTAGATCTTTGCAATTTGGATGAAGGACCATGGATCAAACAAGCACACATATTTTGCAATACATGAACAGGTATCACTGTTTCTTAAAGGTTTTATAAGGTACACATGCTTTACAACTATGTTGACACTTTACTTTTTTGTATCTTCTTAGTTTTAGCTATTTTATGGGGCAAGGGAAACTTGGCTCACTAGACCTGGATCATGGTCAAATTGGGCCTTAGAAAGGGTAATGAATTACCCTTCAGCCAACTCACCCTGCAGCCATACCAATATCCCATTACTTGGGTGTCTCTCCCCAATTACCTGTTACAAGAAAATTGTTCAAACCTGTCAGTGTACATACTATTTTCTTTTTGCCTTTATAGTAATCACAGATTTATATTTTAATATTAATTTTAAAATTTTATTTCATATTTTACAGCACACACACTGGCAGACAATTGCTAAAGAAAAACAGTTGCACACTGAAAAAAGATTTAGCATGAGCAGCAGCAAATTGCTCTTCCCCTAACACATGCATTTATTGAAAATGCATCTGGCAAAATATTAGTCATTAAGAGATGTGCTGGGGTTCATATATTGGGAAGCACTAATTACTGACTATGTGAAAGGTGCAGGAATTCAAAAGACAAATGTGTAATGCATTTGCTCACAGCTTGGGACACCCCACTTGAGGCGTTTTCCTTTTCTGGGATAGCCTAAGAGCACTGTCTGGTGAAGTGGCTTAGAGTTACACAGCAGGCAAATGAAGACTAGAATAATCAAACCATGTACTGCAGAAACAGCTCATAACCTTACTGATCTGAAGTAAGTATCAGGCAGACATATTGTAGCCTAACATGGTGCATTTCACAGCTGTATGTCTTAAAAAAGGTAAATTAAAACAGTATTCATAGTTACGATATCAACATTAAACTCATAGACTTCATGCTGACCAGCTTATGCATAACCCAATAATAAACACATTGTCAACAGTCAATAAATCAGGGAAACCTTCTACAAGCTTTATTTAATGAATCATTTTATTTAACTAAAACACTTGTATTATTAAATTTATTTATTTTTATTTATTTATTTTACATTTATTGACCGGGATAGTCTGACTGGATGCATGTTCATTTTCAGTGGAGGCCCAGGGAGAAAAGCTCCACAAAAATAATAGTAATAATAATAATAATAATAGTACAATAATATTCCAAGAGAGCAAAGGATTTAGATACAACATTTCAAAAGGTTTAGCACAGTAGGAATACACAGGCATATGCTAAAGGTTAACAGAGTGAGAAAAAATATAAAATATTTATTTTCACAAATTTAGAGCACAGTAGGAAAACGCTACAGTATACAGAAAGGCTAACTGTACATTGTGACATGACACAGGAGATGAGTGGAATATCTGCTTGCTGATAGCCTGATAGGTAGAGAAAGATCAAGTTGTTGGAAATGTGAATGGAGGTCCTCATTTGAATAGGTCAAACATGTATCTAGTATGGACTATACTTGCAATTTCAAGGAAGTGTATAACAAGAAGATGGAATACAAACACAATACCAACTTTGGAAGACTTCTACAGCCTACTGAAGACCACAGCATTATTGGAAATTAAAATTAAAGAACTAAGAATTTATCCAAAGCCATTTATCAACAACCCTTGGGGAAAAGTCTTATCGTTGATTGACACTATACAATAATTGATCAGACACTCTGATAATGGATATGACATACTTATAAAGTAACTGCATACATTAATATCTGTTATAATGTCAGACTAATGTAAATAGTGTACATAGTTATTTAAGATGCTATGTATAAATACTATGGAATTCATTCAAATGTATTTGAAAAAAATAAAACAGGGAAACCAAGGACTGTACTCAAAGAACATGGCTGATATGATGGTGCCCCTGTTATGCCATAACTACTGTGGGAACAGTGGTGAATTAAATGTAACTTGGCTCCAAGGCTGCTTTCAAACAATGTACCCCCTGAACACAGTTTGAAGACCAGGCATAAATGCATGTGTTCATTGATTCACCTACCTAATTGTTTAACTTATATTTCTTCTTTAATAAAACATTTGTTAGAGTATGGTTTAAATTTGCAGCTTTGAACATTTTTTCCAGTAAGCATTTTGAAAGAAAATACATGAACCAATAATGTCAAAAGTATCCATTTCAGAATATTTCAAACATAAAACGCTGCCAAACCGCTGTCATTATAATCTGCCAATATCTGTACTAAACAATTACGGTCACTTTATCTACTGTGTCTACACATGTTTGATTATGATAAAAATGGTTAGTGTAAAGTATTTGAATTTGCTTTACACAAAAGCACCCTAGTCCTGCAAAGAGAAATTAAATACTTTTTAACTTTATCAACTCAGCTGGGTAATTCATTTTTATGCACAGACATCCCCAAAACCCAACAATTATAGCTTAATTGTTGACTACATTTTTCTTAGGTGTCTGTGTCAACAAAATACTAACAATAATAATGGCCAAAGTCACATTTTTCATATTTGTTTCACACAAAAATACAGTAGCCAATGTATTCCATCTTAATTCACACATATAAAGTCATATTGCAAAGCCAGATTAAAACTGTTTAAAATGACCAGATAACATCATAAAGTTCTTTAATCCACATATAGCTTCTGATCCCCACCAGCAGTTATAGCCACCTTGCTGATTGTGTACACTCTTCATTGCTATGAAGAAATAAATGCTATAAAGAAATAAAATGCATGTTCTTTATTGGTAGCATTGCATAAATAACATGAGATTTTATAAAGATTATTTATATCATACATTAAGACCCAGCCACATGTAGCCCCATCTAAATAGAAAAGTTATTTGTTTATTTATTTAGTTATTGCTGTTTGTTTAACTCAGTCTCAAAGTACCCATTTTCAGCAGATGCCCATAGACAAAAGCTCCAATTGCATCAGAAAAAACAAGAAATTCATTGGAAATATGTACCAAAAATAAATTCAGGATACATTCAAGGAAAAAATTAAATTGATAAAGTAGTGATAAAGTCAAAGTTAAATGCAATTTAAAGCAGTTAGAAATGTTAATATTGGCAAGTCAACTAGGCTATAAATAGTGTGCACGTATAGTATAAACTATGGAAAAATAATCAGGCTTCTGGCTGTGAGAAAAAACATGTGAATGTAGGTAAACAAGGATAAGGAGAGAAAATATGAAAAAAATTAGAAGAGTAGAAAAAAATAGAAAAGTAAGTAAGAGCCAGAAATGAGAGAAGTAAATATGTTATAACAAGGAGTAGGAAAAATGAAGATAAATGAGAATATCAGGAGAAATACACATGAGAAAAAGATAAGAGAACGTGGTTGGAGGAAAAAAGCTGAAAGACAGCAATTAGGAGAGGGTAAGGGAAGAAAGGTGGAATATGGCATGGGGATAGAGTCAAAAATAATATCGAGGGATGCTTTGGAGTAGTAAGAAAGAGAGGAAAGGCTAAGAGTTTATATAGGCAGGCAATAAAGAAAGTGTAATGGAGATACAGGCTAAGTGGGAAAATCAGATATGTGAAAGAGAAAAAAGTCAGAGGAAAATATAAAAGGAGATTGGTAATGGGAAAGATGATGGATGGATTCATGAGAGCATAAGGAATATTAATCACCTGATAACATTTGCTAAGTGAATATGCAGAATCTCTGAAGATGTATAAGCTATCTGAATACTTCCAAATTAAAGAAAACTATTACTAATGCAGAAGTTTCTTCTGGCAAATAATTTTCCATATCAGTGCTTCATCTACAAATGCAATGCCTGCTGTTCTTGAAAACACTGCCTATACTGTATTCAAAAATTGGCTGCTGGTGGTATTAATATAAACTCCATTGACTAGATTAGTTATGCAGTATTGAATAGCTTGAAAACAAAAACAGGTTCATATTCACTAAGCATGCAGTCCAGGAGACCATTAAAGAGCCTAGCCCACAATTTCCGTTTGCTCCAAAGCACTGACCGGTTAAGTGACTTGCTCAATGTAACACAGTAAGTAAATGAAAGTAAAAAGATTCAAACCCTGCACACTTTCCACAGAAAGCAGCTCATTAACAAGTCAGCATTTACTCCTCTGTGTTAATTGCCAAAGTAACAGTTTTAGTTAAATGCTGAAAATCTTTATAATCTGATCTTGTAGAGAAGGCTGTACCACATTAATAAGGGGCAATAGTTACATGATGGAAGTTGAACATCAGAGAGTTCTGATCATCTCTCCAAATAATGTAGATTATATGACCTGACAAATGTCAATCTGTTGCAGTTGCTGGAAGCTGTAAAGAAAGTACTGCCAAAATATCCACAAAAAGCAAAAATGCACAGGAACAGGTGAAAGGTACGGTACAAGAAATCTGTGTAAACGTGAAGTAAAAAACAAGTACTAAACCAACACGGCTTGGCAAAAACCTCTCTTTATTAAACAAAATAGAAAGTAATAAAAAGTGAGTGCTTTAATGATAACACTATTGCTTCTTCAGACTAATAAACAAATAGACCAGGCAACTTGCAAAATAAACAATATTTGAATTTCTGCAGTCAGCATAAAAATCAAGTTCGATTTTAAAATTAGCATGAGGGTTTATGTAGGTTGAACCTGTAAGTATATACTTACAGGCTGAGCATGATCTACAGGGAAAAGTCCTATGCCTAGTAGACCGAGGCCCTTTGATACAGAGTTGTGATCTATAGCACAAATGATTCTTCAAGGAATTATTGCTTTTAATAGCAAAATGTGGTGTATACAGTATACATCAGATCGACCACAGTCCTAAGATAAAGCTTCTCAAGATCCACAGCACATTTAACAATTCCAAGTATTAGTTCTTTACTAGTTATAAATCCCATCAATGTCCAATACATAGCACTTAAGCAAAAGTAGTGTTAGTAGCACAACAGAAAACATACTTGCATTTGAAGCAGAAGGCTATGGGTTCTACTCCCTTGAGATGGGTGGGAGATATTGTATAGTACTTTAAGGGAGGGTAGAGGTGCTGCAGTCCTGAGTGTGTCCTCCTTTATATCCATCTAGCTTAATGGGTAGAGACACAGCTCCATATACAGTAGGCTCAGGGTTTGAATACTTGGAAGGGAAAGTATGTATTTAGCAGTGCCTCAGTAGCTCAGTCTGTTAAATTCCTTGTAAACAGTCCTGGGTTTGAATTTAGTGCTACGTAGCACTACATTTTCAGTATCAGTCAAGTAATGCTCACAATTTCTTTCTCCCGAAGAACACAAAAATATTATGGGTGAATTATCCTACATTAAGAACAGATCGGTGTAATGGGTAAGGTATTTTTCCTTATAGGCACAAGGTGTAGGGCTTGATTCTCACATGGGGTGATTGGCTAGGCTTAAAATGGCCCACAAGGACAGTTAGCCTAGTAGGAACTTGTAAGCCTATAATCAGCCTATAGTTGATGGTCACCTAAAAAAAAAGATTTGTTATTTTAAGATCATCAAAGGGTTAAATATCAAACCAAAAGTCTTCATGCTAGGGGACTTCAATCAACCAAACATTGGCTGGCACACATACACCTGTAAAAATCAACATGCTCAATATTTCCTAGATTTTGTAAATAATGTGTGCTTGAGCAAATTGCAAAACTACTCAATAAACACTATGATATCATTGACCTGATCCTTATCATCCAAACTGATTCTTATGCCCCACTGCCACATCTCTTCATCTCTTGATAAATCTAACAAGTCAGCCGTCATTTCCATCAAGTCCAGAGGTGCCATCCCAAAAACATGCAATAATATCTTTAGTGACATCTTCAGGACAAAACCTTCTGGTTTATAGAAGAGTTAGGTAAAGCTCAACAGACCTCCATGCAAATAGACCCAAGTGACAACACACTGCGACATTCACCTCTGCATTTTTCCTGCACCAAAAGAGTTGCATAGAAAATCCATTACCCTTCCACCCTAAGTACAATGATGCATTCATGAAACAACATCTCTGCTGGGAGTCTTGTATTTGCTAAAAAAGAATGAAAATAAACAGTCATAAGGAATTCTCTTCCCTTACCTCAAGACCAGGCTCTAGGTGTTAGTAAATAAAATAATGAAAATAAAAGAAGGTTCTAAGAAATTCTCATGTCCTACCTTCTCGATCACGGTGAAAAATGTCAGCAAGGAACTTAAGAGCACTGTTAAAAAAACATGAAGTAGAATATGGGCTTAATTTTACAAGATATAAAGGAAACTTAATTTTACAAGATATAAAGGAAATTTAGGACTAATGTTCGGGGATGCATTTAGCTTATCAAAAATAGTGTTGCATATTTTGACCATGATAATATATTGGCTGTATCTTTGGGAAAACGTAATGCTAACTTTAGCCCCCCCCCAGATTGCTGTCTCCACTATGCTTGAAAATGTTCTTATCCCTGAAAGTTTTTTTTAGAACAAGGCTCAAAATCCCTGCCACAAACTAAAAATTGTACCTCCATAGGACCAGAAAATATTATCCAGCTACATTCTTACTGGTGCAAAGTATGCACTGTCCAAGCCTCTACTTAAACTGTTCAAACTCAGTCTGTCTTAAGGGCTTCTGATTTTGTACCTGGAGCATTGCTACTGTTGCAGCTTCCTATTGAAATGTCAGCACTTGAAATGCTGTGTGCTGACAAGCCAAAAGAATGAATGAAACTACAGGAGAAGAGTGAATCTTGAACATCATTCTTCTCCTTTAAACTTCGTTTTTACTGGAAGCAAGCCCACCAGTACACCCCCCCAATGTGTGGGGTAGTTCCCCCCTGACACACCTCTTAAACTTATATGTACCAAATCCAAGATCATCATGCCTCAAAGAAAAGGGAATATTTCGAGAAATGGCCATCTCAGACTTTGTATATGTGAGTCCATTTTTTGTCCATTCAGTGTTTTCAGTCTCGCTTTTCCAGGTGTTGACACTTCAGATGGTTATGCACTATTACTCCTCTACATAAGAGACTCCAAACAGTGGACTCAGGTAATTGTGGATTCATCATCTTAACAAATCTTATTTGTAAAGCCATGGAACATATCATAGAAAATGTGCACACTTGTTGTTCCAGGGTGTTTCCATTAAAAAATACAGAAATATTTGAGGCTACATGTTAGTGGTTGTGTATGCATCCCAGTTGATGGTGAGATAGTTGAAATCACCCATGAATATGGTATTGGAATGAATAGTTAGTGACTATAGGACATTCAAGATCATAACATGATTATCCTGGTTCATAGATGGGAACTTATAGATAGAGAGGATATGGTATGGGACTTTACCCAAGTATAGTTGGACCTAGAGTATCTTAAGCATGTCATACTGTTTAAACAATCTTAAGGTGGACTTACATTTTATGAAGATTGATACAACTCCACCTCTGTCCCTTCTTGTGTGGCATCTGGTCTAAATATTTGGAAGGACAATAGCCTTGCACTCTAAGAGTGCTGTCCATGCCTTTAAGCCATGTCTAAGAAACTATACAGCTGTCAACACTCTCAAGTGTGGGGACAATTTATAGGCAGTTGAGCTTCTTGTTTAGACTCCTAGTATTGAACATAAACCTTTAGTATATCTTGAGTAGAATTTACTATGTCAGAAGGTTTGTGAGGGTAGCATTGCCTAAAAAAACACTACAGTGGTAGATAATGTTTTGGCCACTATCCCTGGCAAAGCAGTGTGGTCTGTCAATCATATCTTCCTAAGCCAAAACTATTCAACGCCTTAAAATGACTGCAGTAACCAACCCAATTATTAAAGTCAATCATCTTTTGTTTCTATTGTGTTATCATCCTTGAAGGTGGTAGTATACTGTTCAGTGCTGGGCTCACACCTGCTGGGACACATAATCTGAAAGCTCTATCATATCTCTCTTCATATAGTTCAGGGAGCTAAATCTCAGATCATTAACACACACATGGACTATGACAGTGTCTTGCTGATACTTGTGATGCAATGTCCTGAGGATGTGCTTGACCTGGTGGATCCATGCTCCAGCAATTGACTGTGACTGTCTCCTTACTCAGCCTGTTGAGTGCGGCTTCAGACAGGCATAGTCATAAGAAACTTGGGTACTTATGTGACCAACTTGATCACATTTTACACAATAGCTAGGAAATATTTCTATATACAAAGTTAATTTCCAAGGGAGTGTCTCCAAGATGCAATAATATTATTTTAACGCTGTTTTCTTCCTTTATCAGACCCATCATCAAATGCAGTGCTCCTTTTTTTATACAAATCCAAACATACCACTCAACTGGAAAGGTCCCATAGATTTATAAACAAGAAAATTAAAGTCCTTGAATCCTTTAACTATCCTGACTGATTAGTACAATGATCTTTATACTGAATAGCCTTTCAGCTGCTCTGAGATGAATTATATCCTGTTCTTTGAGACATGAAATATGCAGTACTGTTTGACCTCTTCTATCTTCATAAATCCTTGTGCTTCATAAATGCACTCAGTGGGGTCTTAACTCTACATCAACAAATAAAACAGACTCACTAGAGGGATTACTGCCTAATTAATTGTACTCCCAGCCTAAGGAATAAGTTAACATTACACATCAAATAAAGTATTACATTGATTACTTGTATGGCTAGCATTCACAGAAGGATGGATAGAACAGATTTATTCTAGGGTTATCATGTATGGCCCTTATCGATTTCAGAAGTAGCTTTGTGGAGTACTCAAAATGTTCCATTTCTCAGCATTCATAATGATGGAAAATGTATCTTCGGAACATGAAACAAATCCAATGCGAAAGTAAGTCTCCATGAAAACAAATATTGGCTTTTAACATTGTCACTTCACTGAGGTCTGTATTACCTTAGTTCTAAATCAGTCAGCAGTATCAGTAAATAATGTATGCACTCACTCTGCCTTCGTTTGGCTGTTTCAACAGTGTAATGTATATCTGTAGCTCCTAGTGAGAGAAGTTAAATGTGCCATAGTTGTTAACAAATTGTATGAGTTATTTGCCATGTACAGACGTGGCATAAACAGGAGGCACAAACCATTCTATAAATTCACCAGTGAAACTCAAATGTTCACCTCTTCAGTACTAGAAGTGTTTAGGATAGCTGTCTCTAAAAGTTAGTGAGTTATTGAATCTGTGGGAGTTATTTTTTATTATTATTACTTTATTTTTTCTTAATCTCTCTGTCTGCATTTTTTAATTCCCATTTTGTAGTTATGTTGTCACTGGGATTTTTTAATTTGGCACATTCCACAGTGAGGAGTACACTGCCTTTGTGGCTTGGCTTGTGGTATGCTGTTGAATATTCTTTTTTTTTACTCAACAAATTTTTATTTTGTTTTTTGAGAAGAAATAAAAAAACAGTAAAATTTGATTACAATTCAATAATAGTACAAGAAACAAAAACATTATTTACAATATTTACAAGTGACCCAAAGGAGAAACAGTACAATAATAATTAATAAAAAATCCAGAGAAGAAGAAGAGAAAAAAAAAGTCCACAAAATTCTATATCTCTTTGAACTCATATGATGGAGATTGTGTCTAGTTGCATTACTTCTATGAGTGTAAGTATTTTATTCCAGGGGTTGTCTGACCATTTTCTGGGGAACATTCTTTCTTCCTTGACTTTTATCTCCTTTTGTGCAGTCTCCTTAAGTAGAAATATAAAGTCTTCAAAACACGGAGGAGTTGCAGATTTCCATTTCCTTGTGATACATTTTCTGGCAACCGCAAGAATAGTACATAAAAGATATTGATCTATTTTATTCATAACTACTAATTCATCTATATTCAAAAAAATTAAAGACTTTGTTAAAACAAATGTATCATTAAAAATAGCTTGAAGAAAATTGCCAATTTTCTCCCAAAATGTTTTAATGCAATCATAGAATATATGAAACCAGTCCGCTTCACAGCTTAAAGAGCATCTCCAACAAATAACATTTTGATTTGAGTTGAATTTAGCTATTTTATTTGGAATATAAAAGGCTCTATGCAAAAATTTCCAGGTGAAGATTCGCCATGTTTGTGTATAAGAAGTTAGTTTAATGGAGTATAGAAGATTATTTTTACAATCGTTTGACAGATTTGTTGATAAACCTCTAGATATAAAATTCCAAGTGCTTTGATCTATTTTAGCCTTGTAGACTATTAAAATCTTGTATAGTTTAGATGTTGAATTTGGCCAGTTATGGTTATCATAAATCAGTTCTTGAATATAGTTTATAAGTTTTGGCTTAGACTTGAAGGACGAATCATTAATAATTTTGCATAAATTTTTAGAGTAGAGTAAAATTTTCTGGAGACTTACTCTGTCTACATTTATTATATTAAATTCATTTGTAACTTGTTGACTAGTTAATGTTTTAAGATTATTTATGCATTGGGCCCAACATATGAGATTATTAGATTCCCAATTAATGAGGGTGTTATCATGAATTTTCTTTTTAAATTTCTTTGATGTATTAAATGGTAATAACAGTTCAAACCATACTTTTATGTCAGGATTTGAGTTTATAAAGGATCTGAATAAATTATAAATATTATTTAAATATGATAGATTAGTAGGTTTTGTTATGTTATTTTGAAGATTAATGCATAATATATGCCAAAATCTATTTTTGTGAATATAGTGTGATATATTATTTATTATTTTGTTTTCATTTAAAAAGATAATCAAATGCAGAGATGTCCAAGCAGAAGAGAAATTTGGATTTACCCAGTTTAAAACTAGTTTAAAAATGGAGGCTTTGATATACATCTCTATATCTGGAAAATTAATTCCCCCTAATTCCCATGGTCTAATGTGATGAGAAAAAGCAATTCTATTCCTTTTTGGATACCAAAGAAAACATAATAGGCTTTTGCTAATTTCTTTCAGAATTTTTTTATTTGGAATTATAGGTATTGCTAGTGCTATATAATTTATTTCTGGTAGAAGAATCATTTTTATTAGCTGCAATCTGTCCTCAAATTTTAGAATCAATTTATTCCAATTTTACGTACATGTTCTTATTGAGTTTAAAATTTTATTATAGTTTAGTGTCAGAGTATTATCTATTTTATCAGATATAATAATTCCTAGATATTCTAAAGTAGAGACTTTTTCTCCAAGTATATAATCTACTCAAGTGAAAGTCCCCCTTTCTGTTAAATAAAATATGTTTTGATTTAGATTTATTAAAACAAAGGCCAGAATTTAGAAAAAATTTTTCCACTTGCATTTCTAGTTCATGAAGAGATTCATTATTTGGTGATAAATTTAGTAGTATATCATCGGCAAACAACATAACCTTGGAGTTAAATTTATTACGAATACTTAAGCCTTCAATTTTTGAGTCACTGCGTATTGTATTTGCAAATAGCTCTATTGATAAGGCAAAAAGAATGGGAGACATAGGACAACCTTGTTTAGTGCCTTTAGTTATTTTGAAAGCTTCTGATGTAAATGGACCTAATTTTACATAGGCCAAATTATCTTTGTATATATTCTTTATCATATTAATAAAATTTAGAGGAAACTCAAAAAGTTCTAGAATTCTAAATAAGTAGTCCCAATTCACTGAATCAAATGCTTTTTCTATATCTAGCGTGATTATGAGAGCCTCTATATTATCTCTATTTAATATTTCAATAATGGTTAGCATTCTTTGTATATTGTCATAAGCATGTCTGCCATAGATGAAGCCTGTTTGGTCCTCATTTATGATTTGAGTCAAGGATTTTTAATTCTATTGACTAATATAGACATAAACAATTTGTAATCGTTATTAAGTAGAGAAATCGGTCTATAAGAGCTACAATGGGAGGGGTCCTTGTTCTCTTTTTTTTATTGGAGTAATTAATGAATATCGCCAGGAAGGTGGAATTATGTTTTGAGCTTGAATTTCATTTAGAGACTTATGAAGTAAAGAAATTGCAGAATTTGGGAATATCTTGTATAATTCCATTATTATTCCATCTATTCCTGGGGCTTTATTATTTTTACTCTCCTTAATTTTGTCATTTATTTCCTTGAGGGAAATGCGTTTTTCAATATCAATTTTTAATTTTTCAGGTAATCTATTTATTATAGGATTGCTAATTTTGACTCTATTAAAATAGTATTGTCTTTATTGTTTCCAAAATGATTAGTATAATGAAATTTAAAAGCTTCTAGGATATCATTTATGTCTGACACTTTTTTATTACCTTTTCCTTCATGTACAATATTTGTAATATTGTTTTCTATATTTTGCTTCTTTATTCTCATTGCTAAGTTATGTAAGTGTTTTGGAGATGTTGAGAGTGAAATAAATTTTAGTTTTTCCAAAGCCAAATTTGTCTTATGAGTTAAAATTTCATTATATTTTTTTATTTAAATCTTCAATTTCTTTTTTTATCACCTGGGAATTCTTTACGTCAGAAGTATTTGTATTAATTTCTGTTATTTGTTTTTGGATACTGTGCAATTCTGATTCCCATTCTTTTGTTTTGTTTTTAAACCAAGATATGATCCTACCATATAAGAAGGCCTTTAGAGTGTCCCATATTATTATATTCTTTAGATCATCAGTAGAATTTATTTCTAAAAAATATTGAATTTCTGAGTCTAGCCATGGTTTAAATTGTTTTAATTTAGTAATGTAAGTTGGTATTCTTGAGGCAAAATTTAGTCTTTTAAAATCTATTTGTAATTTAAGGATTAGGACATTATGATCAGAGAGTGGGCATGGGATGATAGAAAATGTTATTATCTTCCTATTTAAGTCTGGGGATATAAAAATTTTATCTATTCTTGTTTTAGTATTAAAACGATAATCACTATGTGAGTATAATAATGAGTTAGATTCTTTGAAACTAAATGTGTCAATTAATTTTAAGTTTTCTGTCCATTTCTTAAGGTATTTACCTGTGGAAGAGAGACGTAGGTTCCTCTTGTTGGTTGTCTCAGAACTATCTAGAATACAGTTAAAGTCTCCTCCTACTATTAGAATACCTTTATTTACCCTATTAATTAGCTCTATCTGCTTTTTAACTGTAGATCCAATACACATTTACCAGTGTCCAAATTCTATTCTGAAATTTTATTATTACAATTGAAAGTAGCCCTTCTTTATCCTCATAGTTGTAAATAATTTGTGGGTTAGTTACACTTTTCTTCCATAAAATTAAAGCTCCCCTAGTTTTTTTTATATGAGGAGTGAGAGAGAATTAAGTAGTTATTAGGTATCCAGGTGAAGTTGTCATCAGTTTTAAAGTGGGATTCCTGTAGAAATATAACTTGCACTCTTTGTAATTTTAGATATCGTAGTAAATTTGATCTTTTTATAGTATTATTTAAGCCATTGACATTTAAAGACAACAATGTTATGTCTGTCATTTCTATAGGATATTATATTATAATTTTAAAAGAATACATTAGTAAAGAACTAATATTTATGAGGACCTGTGAAAACATATATGTTAATTTTCCCCTCTTTTCTCTAAGAAGAACACTGAAATGAACAAAACTGTTTCTTTGATAGTTTAACAAATGTTTCAGTTTGGGCCACTGAAAAAAATAAAAAGTGAAAAATATTGTAACAACATACTTTAATTGACTGAAAAATAACTTTACTACATAGTTCCACAAACATGAAGTGCACAGCACTTCTAATCTGATTGATCTGATAAGATCAAACAGATTTTCCCTCAACGTCGACAATCGCATGGAAAAGGATATTCAAAATTGAGCTCCATTAATTGGATCCTGAAGATATCTTAAAATATTAATATTTGATGAAAGAGTGTATCATGCATTAGTACTATGTTCCTTGAGAAATCGACTCAAAGTAATTAATCTTTTACAAGAAGTTTGTACTTATACTAGAGTTATTGTTACTTTTTTAATGAATGTTCTAAGTAGATGTCTATTACAGCTGGAGTAAATATTTCAGCTTATCTGCCCTCCATAAATGTGGTTATGATACATGAAGTATGTCAGTTGACCTTCTCTTAACAGAGATAAAATGTATAATAATATATACATTTAGATTATATTTGCATTTATTTTGTTGAACTTCACATTTAAAACAGGTTATTAGTGTGACAGATAGTATTACTATCTTATAAGGACTAGTCCTCTTTTTTAATTCTTCCTTAATTACTATTCTAAGTAAATTCTATATAGCCTCTCTGTGTACATATGTATAAATATACTCCTATATCTACACCAAAACATTTTCACATATAAACACACATAAATATTAAATAATCTTAATGGGTTACTTAAAAATGTGTACAATATAATTGAGAATTTGTGTGAGCACTCTTGAAAGGGTTGGTTCCTTGTTACTGCTGGGAGATGCCTATTTACTGACCTTATTAACCTTATTAGTAGATTAAGTGGCCCATCAAAAGATGCGTGAATATTGTGAATGAATATTCTTAATTCTTATCACTAAATCTTACAGCAATTAGTGAAGAGTACCTATATCATTTAACTATATTATTTATGAAGTTTTTTGGGAGTGTGATGGGAGTACACAATATTTCAGACTTGGGGTTGTTGAATATTCAGTAACAGGACTCAAGATTGTTCAATACTTGTAACACATCTTAATACAGTTAATGGTTTGAAATATCATGTGCATGACACAAAGAATCCATGAATACATAAATACATGAATACATGGGTCTCACCTCATTCATCAAACCCATGTCCAATCCAATGTCAAAACAGTCAAGAACACTACGCTGAGGGTAAAAGCACCTCAACCCTTAAACCCGTTAAATAACTAAACACTAATAAACTTATTATTTTAAAGCTACTAATATTCTCTAGTAATTTGTATAAAACTAAAGTAATTATATATAGCAACTCCAATATTGCCTTGCAGTGAGACAAGCATAGATTTACTGATCATTACTGAAGAGCATTTAAGTCTAAAATGCTGTGTAGTGGTTGACTATATCCTGCTTATTACTATACCTAGTATAAGTTCTGCTAACACTTGATCAGGTATGGTGTGAGGAGGTATGTTATTACTATAGACTTGCACATTACCATCCCACACCATACATAACACTGTTACTGTTTCCAATAAATGAAAGCCAAATCTCATACTTTCAAGAAGTCAATCTCAACCAACTGCTGTTGAATATTCTGACAGCAGATATAGTAGGATTTCATCCCTGCTGAAACATTAAAGCAAGTTTCTCTCTGGCTTCCTTGTATACAGTTATCCCTCCTTTGTATAATAAAAAAGTAAAAGCAGTCATATGTTTATTGATTTATACTAAGCTGGTGTTATGCCACCTATTGTAGGATTAACTAATAGCATAAAAACGCTTTCAAGGTAAATTTAACAGTTTAGAACATGGGAATTACACATAACATATTTTCATCCTGGATTATACTTCAGGGAAAAGAAACATGACAAAGTTGTAGAGTATGCAGAGACAGAAAAGCAGGGAATAAATATGTTTGAGTGATTTGTGATAATGTTTAGTAAGCCATAGTTAGAAGCTTGTAGCCGCTGACACCTGGGATGAATTGATGAGATCTCATTTAATCATATAATTCACATTTGAGTGTTGTTAGGGTTTTAGTCTGCCTAATATGCAGGTGAGGGAGGTGATGGGTGATGACTTTACCCTTGAATCAGGAACTGAGTATTTGAGCGGGTATTAACAGGGGACTTTTTCTTTTTGAGGATAAGCATGCTGCAGACAGCATGACTTGGCACAGGTCAGGAGTCTCAGAAGGCATGGCATAGATCAACGTATATGAGTCTACAGGCTTCAGAAAAAAGGGCAGAGTTTTTAGTCCATCTGAGTAAGAGTGGTTATTTAAACCTTGGATTCTTTTGGTTTTAAAAAAAGCTGGCAACTTTCTTATTGGAAGGTTTGTTTAAAGCCATAGATTTTAAGCTGAGAACTGTATTATATGAAGTGGTGAATGAACACAGGATAAAGAAGAATTGGGATGGACTGGAATCTGCAAAAGAACCTACAATAAGTGACATAAGAGAGGTAGAAGCTTTTTTGATGATACTGGAGATATGCTGATTTAAAGGCAGTTTGCTGTCTATGTAAATCTCACACCACGGTGACATTCTAACAGTGAGTTCCGTTTAGGTGATATTGTTCCAGAACAATAATTTTTATCATCATGTTAAGCCACACTTGCATGTGTACTCTAAGGCACTAGCAGCAGTCACTTGCAAAACAAAATGCTGCTTCTCAATTATAATATATGCACTTTGACCCAAAATGAGAGGAAAACATGTTGAAATTGCTTTTTATTTTATACAACACTGTATCCAAAGAAAGTATGAAACTCTTACTCTCACCATATGGCCCTGCAGTGAAGCTGTCCTATTGAGGGACAAGACACTAAATGAAACAAGCAAAAAGGACTGATACATAGGCAACATGAAGAAAACATTTAAAATAATGACCTGATCTGCAATGCAGGTACAGTTTGCTGAAATGACCTTTTTTTTTGTAGGGGGCTCACAAGATGTGGTTATCTCAGACAACAGGTTTAAAATCCTGATGTTCATCTCAGAGTTTTAAATCCTGCTGTTTAACTCAAATATCTGTTTTCTGGCTCAGACACATACAAGACAACATGTAGCAGCTTACAATAAGAAAACATGACACATAGAAAGGTAAATAACTAGTTCATGACCTGTTTCATGGTTACGTTGCTATTTGTCAGGTAATGATGTTGATAGCAGACCAGTTAAGAGTGAAACTTTTACATGCCTCTGAACTGTACAGATTTTTGCAGAATGTCCAGATTTGTCTCATATTTTTCATCCATTTTTCATAAAATTGTGATTTTCTGGAAAATTAGTAGCAAATCTTTAAAGATTGAAGCTAGAAAATAAGGACAGACATTTGAGTTTCAAACTTTGTACCCTTCAGAAAATTTATGCTAATGTAAAACCTGTTATTCTATCAACTTTCTAAGTTTGTAAGAGCAATGTTTAAAAATTGTCCCTATTTTGGGCCTTTGTCCCACTTTTATTTAAGACTTCCCCCAGATTCAGCAAGCTCTGCACGGCGTGCAGGAATAGTGCAGAAGCTGCCGGAGGCAATATGGCCACTGTGCGATCTAGGAATAAGCTCCAGGGACGTGAACGAGGGCTCCTGCACTATTCCTGCATGGACACAGCTCCTGTATGCAAATTACCCAATTTGCAGGTGAAAACCATTCAAATGAGGTGAATTTGTGATCCAGGAAGCTGACAACTGGCAGTGCAGGACTAGTGTAGACTGCAGAAATGTGCTCGGATAGCAACCAAGTTCATTTCTGCAAACTACAAAACGGAGCCATGACAGCTCCAAACAAAGGGTATATACTAAGTTGAAAGCATGCCAATAGCCAAATATATGGCCATTGGCATGGAAAACAGTTGCCAAAATAAAAAAAAATAACTTTTATTTTTTTTAGCGAATTTCAGCTGTTAAAGCATAGGGCAGCTGTGCGCAAATGGGATCAGGCCGAAAATAAAAAAAAACCTGAAATAAGCATTGTATCTAAAATCACTATTTTGCCATTATACGCAGGCAGAAGACAACATGGCCAGTGAATAGTGGCTGCTAAGGGTGAAGGCTCAGTGATGGACTTGTAACTATGTATTAGCAGGCAATCCTATGCAAATGAAGGGAATGATACTGAATACCAGATTCTCCCTCATGGCTAGCCTGCACCCAACCGTGTCAGTGCAGGAAGGGCATGGTGCAAGCCTAAGAGCTAGCTGACATCACAGAGGGGTGTGACAGGCATATTGTAAGCCTAATGGAGCCCTGTGGCTCAGGTTTGACCTGAGCTTAGCATAGCTAAGCAAGGGGGTGTGCCTGAGGCTGCCTAGGACTCTGTACATTGCCTAAGCGGGTGTGCGCGCCACGCACAGGGTTTTAAAGGAAAAACAAAAAGGTAAACCAGGAAATAGCAGCTCTGTGCACATCTGAGCACTGTGTTTGCACGGCGCACCCCTGGAATTAAACAGGAAGGCAATGGGAAGGGAAAACAGCAGTAGGAAGGTAATCAAGGAGAACTAGCATAGCTGGCAGGTAAAATGTATCTGAATCAGCCAATTATGCAGGCAGCAGACCAGCCCAGCACACCACTATAAACTATGCAAACACCTTTCCCACTGTTTTTTCCCACATAATCTACACTACTGGTGTACACAAGTGGGGAAATTTTACCATACAAAAGCAACAAAATGATAGGGGCTGCAGCAGCAATCATAAATCAACATGTGGAAGAGGCTGAGGTGGTGAGGATGAGAATGCTGTCGACCAACCTACAGTGAGGAGAAGGAGAAGAGTGTACAGACCTAGGGTAACCTACCAGGGGCTACATGAGCTGGAGATAGTGGAGCATTATAGGGTGGAGAGGGACCGCCTACAGCAAATTGTTGAGCTGTGCCGGCCACAACTCACGCACAGAACTAACAGAGGGGAACTCATCCCATTGGATACCAAGGTATGTGTAGGCCTAAGAATACTAACCACAGGTACCCTCCAAAGGCCAACTGGGGATATCATGGGGATCTCACAGACATCAGCATCTAGGGTACTCCACCAGTTCCTGGATGCCATGTCAGCACATGCTGGTGAGCACATATATTTCCACAACACCCGTGAGGTGTTGGCCAGCAATATGCATCTCTTCCTCCAAATAGCAGAATACCCTGAGGTAGTTGGTGCTATAGACTGCATGCACATACACATCAAAGCACCACCTGGTGAGCGAGGTAGGGTCTACATCAACATAATGGGCTTCTCCTCCATCAACTACCAGGTTGTGTGTGATGCCCACGACATTATAATGACTGTATGTGCTGGCTGCCCTGGAAACTATCACAACTCCCACATCTGGTATCTGCTGCAGCTGTACCAGAGATTTGCCAATGGGGACATCCCTTACGGTCACCTAGTGGGGGATGCTGGATATGCACCGGAGCCATGGCTGATGACACCCATCAGAAATGCACACACACCCAAACAAGAACTCCATAATGAGGCACACGCACAGACCAGAATCATAATAGAGTGTGTGTTTGGGATGCTCAAGTCATGGTTCCGGTGCCTGGACACATCCAATGGAACCTTGCAGTACTCACCAGCTACATGTACCCAAATTGTCATTGTATGTGCCATGCTACACATTATGATCCTGCGGAAACAGCTGCAGCAGGAACAGCACAGGGCAGGGCCACACAGCCCCCCACCATTACCAAGGCCTGCACAGGCACAGAGTGACTCAGAGGAGGAACATCCTGAGCCTGCCCCAGTAGGCAGAAGGAGGCATGCCCAGTATGCCCAGGCCTTGGCAAAGAGGCAACGCATGGCACATACACTGACATGACAGGGACCCAGGGAATGACACATCTCTCTGACTCGCACATACAGTAAAAGGGATGCCAAACATGACACTACCTGTGCTTAACCATGTATAGGGAGTGTACTATTTTCATCTAACATAGTCAGTCCTCCAGTACCATCCTCAATATTGGCACAACCACAAGGTAAGTCACTCTTCCTTCCAATTGCCGAATGGAGTAGTATGTGTTGTTACTTGTATCTATGGTATGGATGTCAGCATGCAAGGGAATCGGTTGGCTGAATGGGATGCCAGCAGATAGTAGACACCTATAGTGGCAACACGTGATCTGTAACAAATACTGGTGTCACCATAGTAGCCAGTAATAGACAAGGTGACAAAACAGACTGCAGGAAATATGCTGGGCCACATGTGTGTCCATAGTATACACACATGCCAGTCAGGGAGGCTCACATACCCAACAACAGTCTCAGCCAGCAGGACAGGCATAGACAAACACAAACAAAGGCTGTGCTAAGGCCTCTGATTAATGGCTATGGAGAACATCCACCCCCAGTCCTACACAGACAGACTACAGCAAGTCAGGCAGTGGGATGTTAGTTCTGAAGGGTAAGATGTCAGAAACTGAAATGTAGGTCAATCAAACATAAGACCTTTAGTACACTGATATGACTCTAGCCAGCATGATAGGTTAGAATACAGAATGAAATGGAGTACCTGAAATAGCAGTACAGTCATAGCAAATGTGCAAGTGTCAGGTGTGCCCCCTCCAATCCTATGTAGAAATGTAGTAACAGTCAGGTGTTCCCCTCAAATCCTATGTAGAAATGTAGTAACAGTCAGGTGTGCCACCCACCCAATCCTATGTAGAAATGTAGTAATATATATGTGTAGGTATAATAATAGTGGAGCACAGATTTCCTGAGCTGGCCAAGGTAGCAGGATAGATTGTAGCATGTGTACAATATGCAAGTCTGTGTGTGTTAGGTTGGTGTGTGTGTCATATATTGTATGAGAGTGGTCAGTATGTATGCATGGTGAGGTTTTTCCTGGTGGCCATTGCCCAGTACTGCCGATGACATGGCCAAGTTCTCACAATTGCAGTGCCAAACACAATGCTTCCCAGCAAAACACATTCCAGCAGTAAGCCATAGTAAATGTTTGGAAGTAATATGTGTCACCATCTGAAAGATGGACATGGCATGAATGTCGGCCCAGACATACAAGCAGTACACAGGGGGAAATACCCCAGACAGACCATGTATAATATGTAACTGTCAAGTGGACACACCCTTGGAATTGTACATACAGGTTTGCAGCACATTATTTGGGCTTGTGGTATGGAATACCGATGTTGTCTGGCCAAACACTGGCAGACCACAAAGGTCATAGAAATGAAGTATTGAGAAACAGCTGATGTCCCCGCAAAAGCCAGCATAAGTGGAATTCCCCATGCATATCTGTAAGTCAGATGTAAGTAGTGTCCATAGCATGCATGCACCCAGCTCACCCCACCACCACCCACAGGTTCCTCTTGGATCTTATCCCTGCTGTTGGGAATGGGTACAATATGACCCCCACCTCTGTATGGCAATAGCAAAAGAATGTAGCATGCAGAGCAGGTGTTTCATTCAGGTGTGTCTCTAGCTGTAAGCAACACCCTGCCAGCATCCACACCACTGGATCAATAATGACCGAATGTATTGGCATGCACACCTTGCACACCTACCCTGTCACTCCAGGGGAATATAGTGTAATGCAGTCTGGGACTGTAGGAGTGATAGAATGCAACAGCCTGCTACAGCTGACCTGCATCACTACCAAATGGCCTACAGGCCTCTGCCAAAGGCCTGTGTCTTACCTATACTGCCAGTGTATGTTATGTCATGGACCCCCAAATAACAACATAACGCAGTCCACAGAACCCAAATGCAAGGCCATGTGGACAAATCACAGTAACATGTCCACCATGTCCTACTGCATGAACTGTGGACCAACACCAAATTACTTCTGGGATGAGGTGATAACTATAGGGAACATATCATATAATTTTGTATAATGTATGGAAGAGGATAGAATAATAGTGGAGGGTGGGGGCTGGAAGCATGGGCGGCATGGAGTGTGTGAAGTCTGAAACTCAGCCATGTGCACATACTATCCCTGAATGCGAACACAAGAATGGGTGGCTATAAACCAGCTCATAAATCACAATGTGAAGGGGTAATGTCCAGAATTATGACCCCTGCCTCTGGGTAACCTGTGTGAATATGTACAGCTGTGAGGTATGGCCACAGCAGGATATGGCCATACTGTCACATGGATGGATGTACAGGCATGGGATCCTCTGCCACCACTGTACCAAGGTGCTGAACCATTTACACAGACCCAGCAGTAAGTCTGCAGCTTCCCCTCCATAATGGCATATTTGTGCAAGAATATGTAGGCTGCTGACCACAATACTGGACACAGCTGCATTCACCCTGGGTTCTCCAGGACATCACTGTAAGAAAATATGTATACCTGACAGTACTTGATGACATAAAACATCACAGTGTAAGACAGTACATATGTCTGAATATCTCTGCTAACACCAGGACCATGTAGCAGAAGCAGCACAGACACAATTACGTACAGTAACCCACTATCCTTTGTCCATTTTGACCCCATATTGTCAACCGATCTACATATATCCTACAGAAGCAGTTTGCTAGCCGTAGGTGTAGAAAACAAAAGTCTGCACTGGAGTACAATCTACCTGGAATGGATTCACACATTCAATACAGAAGGTCATACTGGGCATGCTCGCACACTTGAAGGCCATGCCAGACAACAAAATACTGAAAGGTCATACTGGGGATGCTCACACACTTACAGAAATTAAGCACATGTCTGGCAACAACAGTTGATCATACATATCTGACAGTCGCAGATGTTAGTGCATACACTCCTCAGAACACACCAGTCATGCTTTGCACACACATTGAATAGGAATACACACATATATCCAAGGACAACACACTATAATAGGCCAAAAATACACATACATAGATGTGTGGAAAAGAGTAACAGTGACAAAGAGCCTCCCATTCATGAGGCCTGTCCCACCCAGCACACATCCAATTGGCTAAAACCACATGATGTACAAATGTCAATCACCGTTGACATTTGCCTCTGGTATCCCTCAGCACTATAGTGTCTGTGGTGCTTGTGCTAACTGTGTAACATGACTGTACAAGTCAGTAGTCATCTAGCAGTTGTATACACATACCTGTGGAACATAAACCTGTGTGTGCCTGAGTGTTGTGTGTCTGCCACTAAATGAATAGGTTATGGCCCATGCACACACACTGCACTCCCCATTGCCCTACTAAGCCAAGCCTGCTGATGTCGTCAACTTGAAATACATCTTTGGGTAAGTAATAACCCAGTAATCACCATGGTGTGTCTTATAACTGTGTAATGCTGTAGCGTGATATACTAATTAGGTAGGAGTTCTAATCCCTGACATGTCAACTGTGTGTGTTTGTCGGTGTAGGGAGCAATGCTTTTTAGGCCAGTCACACTCACTACAATTTCAAATGCCCTACTTTGGCAGGGCTGCTGATGTCATTCACTTTGAAATACACGATTGGGGAAATAGTAACCCAGTAATCTCTGTGGCACACCCTATAACTGCGTAATGCTGTAATGTGATAAACTACTTAGGTAGAAGTTCTGTTCTCAGACATGGCAAGTGTGGATGTTTGTGTGGTGGTTTGCCTGTGTAAGGAGCAATGCTTTTGAGGCCATTCACAGTCACTACAACCTCCATCGCCCTTCATTGGCAAGCCTGCTGATGTCATTCATTTTGAGATACACGTTTGGGGAAAGAATAGCCCAATAATCTTTGTGGTGCATCCTATAACTGCGTAATGCTGTAGTGTACTATACTAGTTATAGTAGGAGTTCTATTCCCAGACATGGCAACTGTGAAACTCTGTGTGTAGGGATACATTTTTTTGGCCATTCACAGTCAGTATGCACACCTAAAAATGGAGAACATTGATAACTATGCAGTAACAGAGACCTGATCCAAGCCTCCAGAGAGCACCCCTGCAATACCAGGCACAGCTCTCACCACATCTGTTGGCCACCAAACCAGGAACAAAACAATAAAGGTGGAGGAGTGTCCATATTCATCAAGGATATTCACATCACCAGGCTACATGCCCAGCAGAATGTGTCTGAAATACCGATGGTGCAACTAACAGTAGGTTAGACTGCATTCCAAATTGTATAGCTTGCTACAGATTCCCCACCATGCCCCATGATACCCAGTACAACTTTTGAAACATACTTTGAAATATTATGATACAAGCAAACACCCTAATACTGGGTGACTTACACTACCCTGGCATTAACTGGGAAAACTACTTGTGTACCAACACGTGTGCCCAACGGTTCTTGGAAGTCATAATTCCCAATGCCCTGAATCAAATAACCCATTGTCCCACCATGGGCTCAAATATCCTAGACCTGGTCATTATCAACATGGGAAATCAATGCTCCACACCTACGGGCACTCCATTGGTGGTCAGGTCTGCCCATGAGCTAATCACCCATAAAATCAACATCCCTCCTCCACACCCCAGTAAGGTAACCTCCGTAACACACATCTCCAAAGCCAACGTCATGTTATACATGTCAGACGTGACTAATGTCATGACACCCATGCAGATGGGAACTGAAAGGATGACTGCTGAATCATCCACTTGTGCATGAATTGTGCTATCCAATATTGAACAAAGATGCTCCGCACCAAGAAAAGGAAGCCAATGTGGTGGTCCCCTGTCATAAACATACTGTACAACAAAAGGAGGAAACTGTTGCAGAAATGGGTGAATTTCCAGGATGCAAAATACTCCCTTACCGGCTACAGTAAGAGGCAGAGATCCCTCATAACATCCACCAAAGCTAGTTATGAACATAATATAACTAAAGATGCCAAAGACAGCCGCTCCATAGCTATGTGAGGAATCTAAATGACAATGTTCAGAACTGCTGTGAGCTACAACAGGATGGTATTAAATATACTGCTCCCAGGGATATTGCAAATATCCTTGCAGATTGATTCAGTGCCAACTGCACCCCCCTCCCAACCCCCAAAGGGCCCATATCAACATGGATAGATTGTCATATTCTGGTAATAATGGCCACATAGGTAAAAGCCACACTCTACAGAGCTATGACAACAGCAACCATGGGATCAGTCAACATCCTAGGCTGTGTACTACATGAGCTACATGCCATGTCTAATCATAGCCACACCTCAGGTTTCGTGGCACACAGCTACAGTTATCCCAGTCCACAAGGGGGGATCCACCTTGGATCCTGGGAACTACAGCCCCACCAGTGTGATGTGCCTGACCTGCAAGGCCATGGGATGTATTATCATGGAAATTAAAACAAAGACATTGGCAACCTGCAAACACTGGACCCTAACCAGGTTGGGTTTGTGAAGGGCCAGTCATGTCACCTCAACCTGAATGACAACTGTGAATACATCTCCAGAGTTGTTGACGAGGGTAAGGTTGTTCACACAGCCTATCTGGACCTCGCCAAGCCCTTTGACACCATCTCCCAGTCTGGAATCATAGACAAATGTATCAAACTGGCCATTAATCCCTATTTCACCTGATAGGCTGCCAGCTGCTGTACTGACAGAACCCCCACTGTAAATGTAGGTGACAACAACCCGAGCCCCAGACAAGTGACAGTTGGAGTACCTTAGGGTTCAGTCCTGGCACCACCCTTGTTTGGCATCTACTGCTCTGAAGTACAGTCCAACAGTAAGGGACACCTGCAAACAAAGGTTGCAGATGACTGCACACAGGGAGCCAATATTGAATCCACACATGATGTGGATATTCTACAGAAGGGCATTACAGAAAGACATGCCTGGTGTCTGAGCCATGGCCTCATGAACAATGCCAAGAAATATATAGTTATCCCCATTGGGAAGGGACATGTACCTGTGAAGTATCACATAGGTGGCAGTACACTAAACACCTAAAGTGTGATAACAGACTTAGGGACACATGTGGACAGTGGTTTCACCTTTGATAACCACGTCACCACAATAGTCAGAAAACTCACCTATGTGGCACACCTCCCACTAAGGGCTTTACCACTAAGGGCTTTACATCCATGGAAAGGAGGTCATTGTCCCACTGTAGTCATCTCTCAGTACACCCAGTACAGACTACAATGGCCCATTACATATGTACCTCACAAGACATCTGCAACAAGTAGAGAGGCTGCAGACATACCTCACGAAATGACCACAGGCCTAAATCAGATGCCCTATGCTGACCGTCTGAAAATCATCCAGCTATACTCTGTCACGTATTGTGTTATCAGAGGCGATCTCTGCTTAACATACCATGCCATATCAAACCTACAGCTGTTGAACATGCTACACTTAGAGAATTCCAAACCCTCACAGTCACATACTCCAGGGATCCAAATCCTGTTGTCACAATGAGCAATACATGCAGGAGGGATGTGTTCCTGACCCAGAGACTCCCCAGACTCTAGAATAGACTGTTCATACATGCCAAGCTCTTCAAAAGGAACCTGGATGATTGGATGGGAGATAGGAAATTTACCCCGGGGATCATGTTAGCTGCTCTGCTAGACAGGGGTGCAGGGAAGCAAATATTATGGGAAATCATAGCCAGGAAATTGTCATGTCTAGGCATGTATAGGCCCTAGGGCTGATAGCCTAGTATCAACGTATGACCCTATGAACCTATGAACTATACTGTCCATTGCCCAACCTTGGCAAGGTTGTTGATGTCATTCACTTTGAAATACACCTTTGGGGAACGAGAAACACGATAATCTCTGTGGTGTGTTCTATAAGTGCATAATGCTATAGTGTGATATTCTACTTAGGCAGGAGTTCTATTCCCAGACATGGCAAGTGTGGATGTTTGTCTGTGTAGGGAGCAATGCTTTAGAGGCCATTCACAGTCACTACAACCTCCATTGCCCTTCTTTGGCAAGCCTGCTGATGTTATTCACTTTGAAATATACCTTTGGGGAAAGAGTAGCCCAGTAATCTCCATGGCACATGCTATAATTGTGTAATGCTGTAGTGTGATGTACTAGTTAGACAGGAGTTCCAATCCCAGACATGGCAATGGTGAGACTTGGTGTGTGTGTGTGTGTTTGTCATTCATATCCTGTGTGGAGGTGGCTTTGAGTGTGTAACAACTGGACTCATTGTGGAGCGAGTTTTGCAAATTTCTTATATGGTGGGCCTATTATATGTCACAAGGATAACAGATCTCAAACAGCAGAGAGGCTGCGGTTGACAATCCATACCCCTACATGTGACATCAAGGCCTGGTGAACGATTTAGGCAACCCTTGTATTACCCAGAGAACACTCTCAACCCATGTCTCATACACAAACACACTCGGCTAGGCAACAACCACTATGTTGGTAGTTCTCTGCATATTGCCCACAGATAGTAACCATGGTGTGATTGCAGCACACTACAGAGGGCATGGCACCCTGTCCCATCCCTACAATAGGCACATAATTGCATACAGTGCTCCTCCACTATGTTCCTCCACTAGACGCCTGCAACAACTGTAGTACCAGCAAATGTAACCCACAAAGGACATGCCATGCCTTATACACATGTCCTGTATGGACAGATGCCACTGACACCAGGAAATACCTGTATCATGCTGTAAATGTAGGTGCAGGGTCATCCTGGTTTCCATTTCCAGTTCTCACCACATGAGGCCAGGAATGGCACATCTGATGAAAACAATCTGTCTACACAACATGCCCCAGACACCCCAGGTACATTTTCACATGTCACAGAACATGCATGTGGGATGTGTGCACATCCCAGACACCATCCATATCATGGACTATAGAACACATACATGGCAAGCATTGTACAGCACTGGCCACCCACAATAGTAACCCAGATGACTGGATGGTGAATACAATACCCACCTGTGTGGGTCAATCCAGACACTACACCCCTGAACCACACTGCAGACCATTTTCATGTAGCCTGATGCCAAGGTATACCCTTTACCTAGCCTTGTACAGCCTTCTGGCACAGTCAACCACTACACACCTGTGAAGCAATGCACCCATGCATGTCAGTACTGGCGATGTGTGTGTGTGTGTGTGTGTGTGTGTGTGTGTGTGTGTGTGTGTGTGTGTGTGTGTGTGTGTGTGTGTGTGTGCGTGTGTGTGGAATATAATGATTTGGGCACCATCCACACTCACTACACCTCCCATTGGTCTACTGAAGCATGCCTTCTGATGTCAGACACCTTGACATACCCTTTGCCCATATATCATCCTGATAACCCCTGTGGTGCATGTGATAACTGCGTATTACTGTATTGTGGCAAACTAGCTAGTTAGGAAGTCTAATCATGACACTACCAACTGTGATAATGTGTGTGAGTCCTGAGAGAGTGTGGCTTTGTTGACATTGACACCTGTTCATGTGGACAGTCACATGTAGTACACCTACCTTATCCATCCTTTATCACTGTTGCAGATGTCACTCACCATCAAATATACCTTTGGACAGCTCACCAACATAAGAGCTCTGTGGCACGTGCAATAACTGCATTGACATGTGATAGCAATACATGGGGTTTGAAACCCCGTACTGGTAAGTGTGTGACACAAACATGCTTAGGTTTTACTCTCCCACCTCCTCCCTGTTTTACTTTGTCTCTGTATGTCTCTCTTACTCCCTCTCTGGTGGATGTGAAGAAGTACAGCTGCTTTGCTTAGGCAACAGCCTGTGTTTTGTAAGTGATGCTCATGTTCATCTGATGGACTCTGCACAAATTGCAGTCTCCCAATAGCTGAATTCATGTGGAACAGCTGTGGTAACATTCCCTTAGCCAATTGCATGGAAACACACTCCTATAACTAGGAACATCATGAGGGTGTTGGCCCTTTTCTTTCACTGTGAGCAGGACCTCATGTTGCTATTTGGCAAACAGCATCACAGATGGTAGTGGGATATACCTCTAACAGCATACACCGTGGATACATGCCAACAAACAGGAGGGGGATGTTCCAGACATGACTAGAGAATGTAAGTGTTGCTCTTCTGCATTTGGAGTAATGTTGGTTTAACAGAGTTTGTGTGGATATGGCTGGTCTACATGATATAATACCTATCATGACAGTTTTATGTGCTTGAGGAAACTCCCACCTGTAGGGTTATCTGCAGACTGGCCAGTGTTTGGAGTCTTATGTTTCTTGTGTTACTCACAGATCACCTATCTTAGAACTGCAGAAGCATAGTCTGAGGATTGCAGTCAGTAGAGTTACTGCATTCATATCCCTCATAGGACATATGTCGCAACAAACTCTGTTACAACAGTAAATGTATATGGGTATAACAGCAACATGCCAATATTGGCCCAGTGTCTGTGGCTCCAGACACAAGTTTGTCAACCTTTGTACATATGTCATGCAGTAAGAGGTGCATAAGTTCTGTACACCATTATTTATTGACATCATACCTGATAACAAACCAGTCAGATATCAGACTGCTAGACATGTTATGTATAGTAGGGGTTATTTCTGAGGACATAACCTGGACATTCTGTGGTTGTGTGTACAGTAGTGGGGTCTGTGTACTTATGGTGACTGTCAACAGTATGTCTATTGTGAGTATGTACCTTGGCCTGTGTACAGACTGTGGTAGATGTCATTGTTCTTGGTCCTGTTATATCTGATGTTACATGCTGCTCCAGTGTATGGTACCCTATCGGCTCACATGTTTATAGGGTCAAACACACATGTGTGCCATACAACAGACAGGCATTGGACCATACTATGTCATGACCCAGTATATGTAGGATTAATGTGTGAGTGGCACATATGAGGATGATGTTGATCAGACAGTCAATATAGTGTAATATTAAGCTTGCGTACCATATGTGGCTTTGGCTGCGTTCACATTGGTTGTGGGTATGCACTTTCACACAGATGTCTGTTACTCTGTGCTGTGACATGCCTGTACAGCCTGCTATATTTGCAGGTACATGTGTATCCCCCCATATGAAATGTAGACCAGTGTTGTGGCAGTCTGCCTGTAGTTTGCACAGTGCTTTGTTACATGCCTAGCAGCTTACTTTAATTACCCAGTGTGATGTTATGTCCAGATATTTGCAAGAAGTTCTGCTGCCGGGCCACCATAATGGTTGTTTAGTTCTGACAAAACAGTGGGATGCTGTACAGATGTATGTCACTAACTACTGGTTAGTATGTGGCCATGTGATCTCTGCACTACCAGTTATTATGTGTCAGGGCAGACAGGAGTGTGTGAATGCATAAACTGTGTGGGCATATGTAGTCCAGTATTTACGTGGTATACCCATGTACATGGCTGTTAACATCCACATCATCAGGTTTGGTCCACATGTCTCGCACTAAGGGGATCTGTGTATACCGCTGGACTGACCAGAGAGTGCCAGGCTGTCCACGTATATTGGTCATACCTTTCCTGTAGTCCACAGGATCATTACTGTGCTGTCAGTGGTACTGTGCTATGATGTCCTTAGGATGTCTGTCAGTAACGGATGGCATACATGTCAATAGCAGATGTGACATCCCACATACAACATGTCTGTTAAGACAACCCCTGTTATAGTAGCAACAGTCTACATATATACCCGCAATACATACATGAAATCCCCTAGCACTAAGAGGTTGAGACTATTGGTACTGAGGGAGGACTCCACTCCATTTTCTGGACATATGGTAAACATATATGTATATGTATATATATATATATATATATATATATATATATATATATATATATAGGGTACCTGTCAAATTTTCAAACACTCAAAATTTCGAACATTACATGGTCGAGACCAAATGTTCGAAATTTTGAAAGCTCAAAGATAGACTTTCAATGGCACCGTACGGTGCAGATAGGGAGAATTTCCATTTTGTGCACTGAAGTGCTGTCTTACGAACGTAACCAGAAGACCCAAAAGGGCAACGTTTCAGAGCAAGTTCCAGTAGTTCACAAGTAAATGTTAGTAAGCGCTCAATAAGCTGAAGTGCTGCACTTAGTAGAAAACTCCCTTGAGGCAAGAAGCTCGAAAAAATTCCATTTATTGTAAAAAAGCTTTAAGTGCTAAAATATAATACACTTTTCGTCGCACAATGATACACAACTTCCTCAGAAGACAATAACGGACTGCTGTTTACTCCTTTTATATTGTGTTAACAACCCTATTCTGATTGAATAATAGATTAATAAATAAATAAATTTAACGTTCCTGGGCATGTTTTATTTGGTTGTGTTTACATAATGCATAATAAACTCTATTTATATATATATATATAAATCCGAATTAAATAAATTAATGAGTTAATTATTTTCTAATTATAAGTTGAACACTAAAAACACTCATAAAAAATATATAATTCAATAATTATGTTTACATTGTTATTAACTACAAGGTAAATAAATGTGTTACAGATTCCCGCTAGCGGCTCTGTTTCGGATACCAACACAAATGAGAGCGATGGTAATTTGACCGGTCTCATTGAACTTTTAACTCAAACAGTTGACCGTTTGTCCCAACGTGTTGAAGAGGTTACAACGAGGGCAGAAAACTCATTACAAACTGGCAGTAACGGAAATGCAGAGGTGATACCATCTACGAGCTATTCCAGTATTTTAGCTGGAAGCTTGGGCAATATTCCTTTGAACAACAATAGGAGAAGCAGCAGTGAAGCGGCTGGAGTTGAACAACGCAACCGCAGCGCCCAAGGTACTGAACCTTTAAGAAATTGGGTACATAGACCCTTTTTGTTTTTGGACAGTCAAATATCTAACGTTCCTTTACAAAACCAAATGACAAACAATGACATTAATCTTAAACTTTCGTTGTTTGATGACAAACTTTTCAGAGTTCACAAACTGCAACTCGAAATAGCTTATTTCAAAGAATGTATGAAACTTAAAATAGTGCCTAAAGGAATGAGGCACTGGCAGTTCCCTTCAGGACTGCTAGAAGGCTCTAATTTTCATAAGGCTTTAGTTATGTTATTTGACAAACATGGGTTGGAAGTGTTAAACTTGTTTTGCACCCACTATCAAGAAACAGTAGATGAACTATTGGCAGAATTAGAAGAACTTAATGATTCTATTAAAGCTGATACTGATTTTAACAGGTATCAATATGAATACGATAGATGTTTTCTAAGCATAGACGACCATATTGTTAAAATGAATGCTACCAAAGTGAAGAAAATTAAGCGAGATTTGAATGATTATAATGATGGGAAAGCGTACCCCCACCCCCCAATGGCACAAAAACCATTAGCGGGAAATGGTCCACACTTGAGACAAGCAGATGGTACCATAGAGATGCATGTGGGAAATACTAACCAAGTTTTAGAACTAATTGAAGAAGGATACGAAGACTTAAATGTTGATCCTAATGTGGGCCCTAGGAGGAGTGAGAGACTTTTACAGCAGCAAAATCGACAAATATCAAATAACTTCCAATTCGAAAGGAGGGAAGGGAATGCTGACAATGCTACCAGCAATGAAAGAGGTAATAATAGGAATAGGAATTTTCAGGAACCGGCCTCGAGACGTCCATCACAGAACAGGAGGCAGAATGGGAACAGGAGGAGGAAACGTTGATCAACGATAATACTACAGTGAACTTGTTGGATGATCGACCTAAATGCAATATTGTATCTAATTCTTTAAACGACTTTAAAATCTATAATTACACTAATTTATCTATTGGTGTTGAGACTGTGAACTTATTAAGTAAAGGATACACATTTGTACCATCAAAAAAGTTTAACATGGCAGAAACTTTAATAGATTTGAAGTTGTTTATCAGAAAACTTAATTTGTTGACAATGTTAGGAAGTGATTTTAACACAAAAACTGATTACGTTGTGTCTAGTGTATATAATCCACCTTTGCATCCTTTGTTGGCTCTTTTTGAGAGAATAATGGAAATGGACCTTAGGAACCTAAAAGAAAAGAGTAAATATTATAAAAATAAAAATAATCTTACTAAGGAAGAGAAAAACCTGTTGACACTATTGAGCCAAATACCTATCAGGATAATGCAACCTGATAAGGGGGGAGGTCTCGCCATTATGTTCATTAGTGACTATAATGTGAAAATGACTAAGATTTTAGAAAGTGAGACTTATGTTAAGGCCTCAGTTAGTGAAATGAACTCCGCCCACTACAAAATTAAAACACTCTTTGAAGAACTATATATAGAAAGAAGGATAGAAAAAGATATGTATGATTATTTACACCAATCTAAAATCAGAACCCCTGTCCTATTTGGTACACCAAAGGTGCATAAAGATGTACAAGATCCACCTATGAGACCTTTAGTGGATGGTAGGGGTAGCATGACCTACACTTGTTCCAAAGTAGCAGATAAAATATTACAAAAATATATAAAAAAGGAGAAACAGATCTCAAAAGATTCTTGGTCATTCCTTAGAGCAATTAATGAACTACCATTCATCCCTAACAGTTACTTGGTCACATTAGATGTTAAAGATCTTTATTCCAGCATACCCCATGAAATAGGAAAGGAATGGACAACCCTCCTTTTAGGCAGGCTAGGAGCACCCACGGAAGAAATTCAATTGGTAAGAGAACTTTTGGACACAGTCCTTTCTTACAATTATATATTATTTAATAAGGAAATATATCACCAAAAAATAGGCGTGGCGATGGGCTCCCCCTGTGGAGCCAGTTTCGCCAATTTAGTAATGGCCTATTGGGAGAGGAAGAATATTTTGGATAAAGATAGGGTGATGGAATTTATTCCATTTTACACAAGATTTCTTGATGATATCTTTTTCATCTTTGTGGGTAAGGAAGAACAATTAAAACAGTTTTTTCACGACTTGGAAGTAAGTACTGATTTCCTCAGCTTTACACATAAATATAATAAGAATTCAATGGAATACCTAGACGTATACCTGAATAAGGATTACATTAACAATAGATTTACGTCTAAAATTTATAGAAAGGAAACTTATTCCAACAAGTTCCTACATTATACTAGCTGCCACCCATTGCACCAGAAAAAATCTATTATTAAAGGTTAAATGGTGAGGGCAGCAAGGATGATCACAAATGACAATGATTTTTTGGAAGAATGTAAGGTGCTTCAAAACTTTTTTCTTCAAAGAGGATACCCAATGAATTATATTCAAGAGATTTCTTTAGAGGTACAATCCAAAAGAACAAGAGGGGAATACTTACCCCTTTTAGGAATATCACAAATAAATGGAATTGATATAGGGCCTGTTCCAACTAGTGAAGTGAAGATAAATTATTCTTGTAGTTTGATCTATTTAATTTGGATTCGATGGATATTAAAAATATTGTTTTAAAAAATTGGGAATTGCTTTCATCTGATAGTCACCTGAGAACTTTAGTACCAGAAAAACCTAAGTTAATATATAAGAGGGGGACTAATTTAAAAGAAATTTTACAAATAAAAAATCTCAAATTTGTCACTAGTGCAGGGATGTCAAAATGTGGAAGTTGCAACTTCTGTAAGTTTATAGAAGAAGGCTGCACATTCACGATTAATAGAACAACTTACAAAATTAAGAATAAATTTAATTGTAATAGCAAACAAGTTGTTTATAAAGCAAAATGCGTGAAGTGTGCAGCCTTCTATATAGGCAAAACAGATAGGAAACTACGCGATAGGATATATGAACATAACTATTGTATTAGTAGACATAAGTTGGAAAATGCACTAGCTAGACATTGCTTAGAAAATGAAGGTCATAGTTTTAAATTTAAAGTTATAGAACAAATAAATGAGGATCCAAGAAGTAACTATGAGCCTTTAAAACTGGAAAGAAAGGAACTGGTGTGGCAGTTAAGAACTAGCGCAAACCAATACCCAGGAATTAATGAAATGTCCTCTATTAAATGTGTGCTGAGGTTAAAAAATATGGAGAGATGATTTGTAAAGATTAATTAACTGCGATATGTTAGGATGCAGTTTCATTAATCTTAGCTTTATTAAATTTAGTAGTGCTAGATATGGTGACATGAATTTCGATATGAATTTCCATACTAAATATTAATTTTTATATGAATTTTTTAAAGAGGGTTATATTATAATATATTATATATTATTTTGGTAGCACTTTAAATCATCAGAACATATAGGTCGTCCTAAATAATAGCCAGTAAGCTATTGGTACCGAATTTTTAATTAAGGTTTATAAAACTGATGTTTTATTAAATATTTAGGGTTTTAATTAATTCTTCAGAATTAATAGTTTAAATGACTAGTTTTTAAAGTGATGAGGTTTATCAATTGGTCTCTCATTGTGACTCTTTTCTGTAGTCTTTACTAATGGGATCTACTTGGTGCACCCATTAAGGTTAGTTACAGTATATATATTAATTACACTAGTGTAACACATTTATTTACCTTGTAGTTAATAACAATGTAAACATAATTATTGAATTATATATTTTTTATGAGTGTTTTTAGTGTTCAACTTATAATTAGAAAATAATTAACTCATTAATTTATTTAATTCGGATTTATATATATATATATAAATAGAGTTTATTATGCATTATGTAAACACAACCAAATAAAGCATGCCCAGGAACGTTAAATTTATTTATTTATTAATCTATTATTCAATCAGAATAGGGTTGTTAACACAATATAAAAGGAGTAAACAGCAGTCCGTTATTGTCTTCTGAGGAAGTTGTGTATCATTGTGCGACGAAAAGTGTATTATATTTTAGCACTTAAAGCTTTTTTACAATAAATGGAATTTTTTCGAGCTTCTTGCCTCAAGGGAGTTTTCTACTAAGTGCAGCACTTCAGCTTATTGAGCGCTTACTAACATTTACTTGTGAACTACTGGAACTTGCTCTGAAACGTTGCCCTTTTGGGTCTTCTGGTTCCGTTCGTAAGTTTGTCTTTTTTGTGGATCTAGCACTGAAGTGCGGTCTCGTAGTTGGTATATTTAAGTAGGGGGGTGTGCCTACACTATTAAAGTATTTTTTTCTGTGTTTTCTATTTTTTTTTTTTTTTATGTTCGAACATCCAAATATCGAACATTTGGTTGCGACCATGTAATGATCGACATTTTGGATGTTCGAAAATTTAACAGAGACACTCTATATATATATATATATATATATATATATATATATATATATATATATATATATATATATATATAGACATACATATCTACATACATATATGGATATATATATATATATATATATATATATATATATATATATATATATATACAAACACACACACACACACACACACACACACACACATATATATATATATATATATATATATATATATATATACATATATATATATATATATTTATATATATGATGCACTATACAGATGTGTGCAAATACATATATATGAATATATATGTTTATGTACATGTAGACATATATCTACATATGTGTATGTATATATCCATATCCTTGTGATGTGTAAACATTACTGTTGTGTATACCTTCCCAGATGTATCACACCATATGTATCTGATATGTGTATATTTAGATATAACAACATATGTGATGTAACAGTAATATCACTAACATGTACTATACAATTGTAGAAGTCACATCAATTGTTCAATACTATTCAATATGTCTACTAACAGATGTATTGGAAAAACAACAACTGTTTTCACAGCTGTCATGGTGTAGTGGTTAACTGTTGTGACTATAGTGTACATGATCCTGGCTTCAAGACTTGCAAGGAATGTTTATTTTGCTGCTGGGCAGAACAAAGGCTGTTGGATACAGAGTGTTTAAGGCAGTTTTGAACAGCTTTAAGTGCATTTGCCCAGGTTTGTGTGAAGCTAAGCGGTGCTACGGTACGGTTAAATGTATGGGCATTTACACCGTGTAAGCTTCACTTATCCGTGCACAAATGTGTTTAGCTGTTATACTGCATCAATGCTAACACCTGCTAAGCATGGCTCAGCCCTGGTAACCAGTGCTGACATTCCAGTCTGATAACATAGCAGGGTAATGACATCTGTAATAAGTGTATGTAATGCCATCTACATAACATGTGTCTATGTGCTGTCATTACAGCAGCAAGGGGTGTGAGTCTCCTGTCTGGGACACTTGAGTATATATGGCTTGTACACTTGAGTATATATGGCTTGTGCAACACTCTTGTCCATGTGAATGTGTTACATACAAGTGTAGTATCACAGGTTATGTGCAGTCACACTGGCATGTAGTGTATCATGACATTATTACTGTTGACAGTGCTTTCCCAAGCAAGAGTAGATTGCTAATTTTAGTTCTGGCGGCAAACACCCCTGCATGCATAGATGGACTCTGAGTCCTCACTGTCATGTTCCTGGTGTGTGAGCTGTGTCACATTATATATTTCCTACTGGATAATTATCTGACATGTGGAAATTAACTGTAGACTACTGTCTGTATAGCACATGTCAGTGAGGGCTGCCAACATGTAGTAATGGCATACCTATCGGTGTCAGACATCTATCTGTCAACACATTCATCCTACCACATAGCTAGTTGGCAAGCAATTGTAAAGTCCCTGTACAGATGTGCAGATGTCAGGTATCCATCTTGGATACGTACAGGCAGCCTATGCTTGACTGACACTGACATGTCTACCCAGCTGTATTATAACTGGCACAGATAGGACACAACATCCTGTATGCACCACATGCCATGGGTACCTCCACTACACTACCACAGTCAACAGAACATGCTTGAGTACAGGTCTCCAACACAGACACTAACCATGTTTTGTAATACATGTTATATACATGTCAACTGGAGCACCTCACCGGCCATTTGCAGTATGCACCCAGAGGATTGGCTGATGCATGTCACTCTCACCCTGAGGGTCACCACAGTGGTGTCTATAGATAGATTGCCTGCTGGCACATGGCAGGTGGCATGATACCACTGTACACACATCAGCTACACTTCCCATCTCTCCATGGACAATAACCAGGTACACACCTATGATCATCTGCAGCGATCCACCCCAGTACTGACAAATGTGTATGTGTATATTACTGAGGATATCAGTGTCTGTGTGTTAGTACACCTGTAGTTGGGAATACCCTGAGGCCCTTCACACCCACTGCAACACCCATTGCCATAGTTAGATGTGGCTGCTGCTGTACCAGACATTACATGTACATTGTTACATTCCTCTCCCTAAAGGGTACCTGAGCCTTGCAGTACTAGCACAACACCATTGTACAAATGGGTTGATGGGCATGGGATACCCACTGAGTTCTGGCAAGTGTGTGTATGTGTGCATGTATGTATAGATGTAGGGTACAGCATTCCGAGGCCACATACTCCTATTACAATACGCATTGCCACACAGTATTATGGATAGTGATGCTGCTCCCTATAAAAAAAGCATGACAATGCATCACCCTACTATGCCTGTGGCATGTGCATTAGATGTATATACCTGTAGTACCACTCTTGGGATGGGCAAGGGGTTGTAGTGCAGTCCTGGTCAATGTGTGAGGGTGGGTATGTCAGAGTGGCATCATGGGTTCCAGTATGTACAATAGCCACAGTGGGGTGTGGGTGTTGGGTATACTGTCATTACACCATGGTCCCCCCCAGTACATGTTCCATGTACCACTGTATGGTGACTACTGTCACCATCAATCAATCATACAGGTAATTGATAACACTATCCAGCCCAGTTATGCATGTGCTGTGTGCAACCTACCTATAAGACATTGGACACACTGACAAGTTAGTTAGCACTGATAAGCACAGGTCTCTCAGATGTGTCTGCCTGTTATGTGTTTGTTAATGTGTATATGATGGTATGTCACACTATGTATTATCCATATACAACCATTATATCCCCCATTACCATACTGTACATGCCTATGGATGTTCTGCATGTAACGCCTATGAATGTTCTGCATGTAACATGTAACCTGGAACACACCTCATTCTAATCTCTGTGTGGTGTGTGGTGTGTGCAATTAAAGCCACACACATCAGTAGCACTACATACCTAGGTAGGGGTTTAGTCCCAGTGTTGCCAAGTAAGAGTGTGCATGTATGTGGAGGGATCTAGTTTAGGTTGTTGAATATACATGCCCCAGGGGGTGATCTGTCCATGTGGCACAGGCAGTAACTGTTATACAGACCTGTGACATGTGTTCAGCTGTGCCATACCCCTTGTGAGATTTGACAGCAGACCATCCTCCTGCTGACACATGAACACCTGCAACACAAATGGATAAATTATGGAGACCACAATCACTCAGTGTTACTAACAGCTATAATGCATCATGGCTGGACAGCTACACTACTGACATGTAAGCATTAAACATTACTGCTGACAACATGTTACACAGCAGTACATTGGTACACTGTAGTGCAGTCACCGTGTGCATCAGAACCATATCAGCCTGTCCCTGCATTGATGTTATGGATGACATGGATGTGGCACAGATATCATCATATGCACAGGGTGTGTTGTTGGTTTGCCAGAGACCTAGGGTTGGCCATACATTTAACACCATGTGTGTGAGTGAGGGGTGTAAGTTACTGATATGGGTGTGATGATGTGGTGTGTGTAGGTATGGGGTTGCTCTAGGTGTGTTTTTATAGTGTGAGGGTATGCATGCACACAGTTCTGCCATGTGTCTGCCCTATGCAGGTGTTTTTTGGACAGCTGCAGACCATAGTTGGCAGGGTGTCCAGTTCACCACCTCCGGCCATGGATATGTGGACTGTGCCTGCCAGGGGTTCCACGGGCATGTCCAGGTACAGGCCTCAATATGCCACTCTCCCCTGATGATGACATATGTCCACTGGAACCAGGTCCCTCGTGGGACTGGCAAGGGCCACATGCACGTGTCCTGCTGTGGTGTGGACTGTGCCCCCTGCAGTTCTGGGGCTGGTACTGCCATGATGGGAGCAGCTTGGTGTCCTTGCACATCTACGTCGACCACCAGATGTTGGTGTTAGTGGCCTACATCCACACGGCCATTGCCCCACTCCCACCACATACTCTAGCATGGACAATTCATGGTTGAAGAGGCCCACCATCTCACCCAACCATCATTCCATGACCTCTGTATTATCACAAAGGGCATCTGCAAGATCATGGATGTTGTCACTTACAGATAAAAAAGCAGCCCTCTGCGGCCTCAGAGTCTGTCTGGTGTATAGTTCCATATGTGCCTGCACCCCCATGACAGCCTGAAACATGCATCTGGTGGTACCAGATGTGGCACTACTACCAGGGGCACGATGACCAGCAACTCTCCCATGAACATCCCAATACATCTGTCTATGTGGTGCCCTGCTGGACATCCAGCTATGCCTGCTTTGTCCAGACACACCAGCCATGGATAACTCACTGTCCTGTGCACTGCCACTAGCCACCAACTGTCTCTCTGCTATGGCCACTGGTGATGGGGTATCTATAGGCACTGTGACTGTGTGCGGGGATGGGGTGGATAGCAGGGGATGTCAAATGATGGGCGCAGTTTTGGCCTCTGACAACCCCGCCTGTGCCTCAACACACCTATCATCATTTTCAATGTCAGTATGGACACCAACATCAGATTGCATGCAGGAGGGACCCTGACCTACCTTGCCACCTGTAAGGGGAAAACAAGAAATGCACTTTAATACCTGTACTGCATTGCTTAACAGTACACACATATACACACACACACACACACGCACACACACACACACACACACACACACACACACACACACTGACATTCCACCATAATACCTACCTGTCCCTGAGTTTACAGACTGTACCAAGTTTATTCATCTAAGTTCCCCATCCTGCATCACACTTGGAAACATACACTCATTAATACCAATCATTAATATATCATTCTTCTAATTGCCTAGACAAGTGATCACAGAACATGACCTGTTACTGCATTACCTCTTTGACTTGATTGGGGTAGGTTTTACAAGGACTCACTGCTGTCATCCAGTGTTTACCCTGGGTATGTCCGGATATCATGAGCATGGCCCCCATATGTTAGGGGCTACTATGGTCACTCAATAATGTCGCGCACTGGAGTGTCATATGTAACTATTGCTCAATCAACTTATTATGTGGACAGCAGTAATATATGGATACACTTCCTGGTGTTGTTTAGTAATTCCCTAATGCATGTGTAGTGCTGCATACATGGGTAGTCTTTCACGTTTCTGCTGACTGCAATTTTAACAGCATACCTGGTATCTAATTTTCTTCTCAATGCATGTTCCATGCTAAAGACCTTATTATACTATCAGCTGTCCTGAGATTACATATCAGACAAGTATTCCTGGTGTCTCATGTGTCAGTCCATGTCCATGTACTGCACAATTCCAAAGGGAAGTGCTGACGTATGAACAACCCCACAATCACACATGTGCATACGTGGACACCCACACAAACACACACACACACACACACACACACACACACACACACACATGGACACACACATCCTACATGCCTCAACTCCCTCCACTCCACCGGATTGCACTTACAGACAAAATACCCCCCACTCCCCCACACATGCACTTACAGGTGTGGTTGCACAAAGATAGTACACACAGACCTCCCACTACCCATCTGTCACCATGCATAACAGATGGCACTCAATAGCATGCAGTGCAGCTATAGTCAATCCATGCTAGCAACAGTATACATGTGTGTGATGCATGGGCTGTGTAAGTAGGTGATGCCCCTTCCCCTGGTAAATACTGCACCCATGTACACAGTATTGCTGTGCACTTGTTCTGCACCCTTCCATGTACTGTGCACCATATCTCACAGGTGTACACACCATTGTAGTATGTGTATTACTGTGTCAGTTATGTCTGCTCTAATGCTCACAGCCCCTATGTGTTTGTCCAACACATTCCTGGGATGATATGTGGACAGATGTCATTTGTGAATACCTGATGTCTGATTTACAGATGTCATCATCAGTGGTGCATGTATGACAAATATGATACTATTACACTGACAATCGTCAAACCTTACCGTGGCTATGGGGAGTGTACACACCCTTATTGATATGACGCCCTCTTCCTTGATATGCCATGGGACCACATTACTGCATATGTTAACATTACATGAGCCTATGTGACATATGTGCTGTACAATTAAATGCAGTGTCTAACAAATGTGTTAGTTGTGCTGATGCTGACTGAGATGCATACACTTCGTGGGTGCATATGTGCGCACGCCCTTATCATGATGTTTTGTTGCACCTACTGTTATGTGTACTGCAGCAGTCACTCATCCTGGCAGGGGTATACAAGTACGGGCCATCTGCATTTGCCAGTATATGGTCAGTTTGCTCTACACATGTCCCCTAACTCTGCATGATTGCAAGGTCAGCTCATGTGCACATCCCTTGGAGTTCACACACTGCTGTCACTATTGCTGTGGAGTCAGGGTTACATCTGACACAGTTCCTGACCCTGACTGTGTGCAGATACAGCCATTAATAGCATCCTTTTGATACCTGCTGCAGTGCACTGGTGTGTCATGATGACACCCCCTCCCCATCTTCAGCCTCTTTGCAGATGCTTGACAACTATAGTCTACACGTGTCAGTTTGCAGTGTCCCAAACACTGAACAATACATGTAATAGCCTAGTCCCAGCTAATGAATGGCAAACATACAGGTGGAAATTGGCACTGACATGTTACAGATGGGGATGGTGTGCCTGAGGTGGGGATGAGGCATTGGTTGTGCAGCACATGTTTCTTACATGATACTGTCTGTAGGTTTCCAGTGTGGTCATGTTACACCAGTACACATTGCAATGCATGACTTTTGGGGACCTCTTCTGTTATGCATACACTGCCTGTGGAGAGGCCTGGCTGATGTATCCTGTGGTACAACTGTCACATCTGATTACCCTAACCCATAGGCCAAACATTTGCAGAGTCCAGGCAATTGCTGACACGGGTACTGCACAGCCAGTACTTGCTAGACATTCCTGCAACCCCCTCAGTGTTGTGGCATGTTACTAGGCAGCCCGCATAACCAGTTTGCTACATGTGAGATCATCTGTCTTGGATGGCCATCTGTTTATTTCCTACATCATTCCTGTCCCATACATCCTTGCCCCATAAATGACTGTCTGCACTGTTTGCCATGGTATATGCAATGGTGAGGTATGGCTACATGTCCAGCTCATGGGTACTACCTGTTGGGTATGGGGCCTCCGCCATGTCATGTAAGATGTGTGTAAGCCATGGCTGCCTCTGTTGCAGGTAAGTGTGCACATTTGATGGCCAAATGTCTTGGACAGCAGACCGATACTTGGTATGACATTGGGGATGAGTACTTGCTGGAAGGTGCATTTCCATCACAAATGCATGTAGTCAGTACCTCAACAGCTGCTTCCACTATACTATCTCTGGAGTGTGTGCACACATATGCTTCCAGTGTTTGTGAAGGTATGTATTCCTCATATTTGCTGCCCTAACCTACAATTCCATATTACGCATTCATTGCTCATGTTGGGACCACATTGCCGATTTTAAGAGTTGTGGACCACAGTATTATGATATGCCGTAGTGTAAATCTGTAACAGTTGCCATTGTAATACTGGTATATACACTGTTGTAGCACTGTATAAGGGTGATGTTTCACACATGTCCCTACTGTAGGCCATTTGTCCCACCATTATGTTCATCTCTGTGGACACATTTTGCAATGACAGGATGTTAGTTATATTGCGTGAGTCTGACATAACCTTCAAATACATCATCATGGTCGCCACTGTGATGCAGTACAGTTAACAGCAACAATACATGAACATGTACGGCATACATTATGGTTAGGTGTGTTAAATGTGTAAATGGAATATACCATAGCCATAACATGACCGGTGTATTGGCAAGTCTGAACAAAAACCATACTCACCAGCTACAGTCTGCTGCCTTGGAGGTAAACTAGAGGGAACTACATAAGTGTGTGAGAGATGTGATGTCAGTAGCCACAGCTGTGGCATTGGTACAGGGTGGGTGGGTACAGCATTACAGTACATCAACAGTACAAGTACAGAATACTACAGCTTATGCACATCTGTTTATTACTACTATGCAGCAACAGACTATATATATATGTCATCTCACATATGCATGATCTACCTGTACAGATGTGGATGGATATGCAACAGTGGTCTACTGATGTGCCCTGTGGCCTTACCTGCAAGCTCCCCTGCCGGTGTGTGGGTAGCACCCACCTCCACTATACTATCTGCCAGTTGTTGTGTGTCTGGGTGGGCAGGTGCCACGAGGCTGGCAAGGAGCTCCTCAACACATGTCAGGGGGGGATGGATGGCATGACCCGCCCTGTTGTGAGGTGATCCCCTCAGACTACTGCAGCACGCCGAAGGGCATTGTGAAGTAGGTCACTGCAATGATGCCGGACTTGCTCATAACTGTGGTTATGCAGGCCAACATCACTGACCCTGTGGACAAGATCATTCCACAGGGCGGTCCGCTCCTGCTGCTCGTGGGCTGTTCTGCCAAACACCTGGTAGTGCTGTACTAGGTGTGTGATGATGACCTCATTTTCATCCGCTGAATAGACAGGTAGTTTGACATGCGACATCTTGCCAGAAAGACATAAAGATGGAAACAGGTCTGAGCAACTCATACAGCAAGGTTACCATAGCTCTTAACTCATTCACTCTGGAGCAGCTCAGAAAAAGCTGCCTGCTTAATTCCACCATAGGGACAACAGTGCAGCCTGCGCTCATTTTCAGAAAATCCATTTGTAATACCATACAGAAAACAAATGTTCATAACTCTCTAACTGTAAGAGCTAGACTAAAAATGTAAACATGAAAGCTGTTCAGCAGGAGCTGACCTTTGCAACAGTGTAAATGTTGATAGTCCATATCAAAGTCATTATTAAATATTTGGCAAGAAATGTTGATATTGTGTATATTTTTTAACTTTTTGGAAAAGCAAAGTACAATATCTTGGTCAGTATACCATGCAGACCCATACAATTTGAATTTTCTTTGTTAGTATGAATGTCAGCTTTAAAATGATACCTTAACCATTACTGTGTGATGCTCCTTTCTTGAGATGTTCACAGTAATATGATTAATATATTATTTCTCATAATTGATAAATAAAAAAGCATAATATCTCATCACCTGTAACAGACAGAGCCTACATATCAGCATGGAAGTTGTGCATCTGAATGTCATCTTCAAAATGATGAATCATTTGTGTGATCACCATGCTTCCTTGCAAAGATATGGGTATAATAATGAGAAGTATTGTAAATGTATAATTTTCATAATCGTACATGATTAAACAAACTGTGATATCTGTACATGTGTACAGTGCACAGACACAGTTCTTTTACCATGTTGTAAGGAGTAACACTGTCTACAAAATGAGGTATTACTTGGCACACTGACATGCTACCTTGCAAAGTTATTTACCAAAATATGACAAAAATCATAATTTCCATAACCTAAGTCCAAAACAAACTTTTATATCTGCACATGTGTACAACATACAGGCACCATTCTTTTACCGTGTTGGAACTATCAATGCTGTCTTCATAACGAGGTATTATTTAGTACATTCAGATGCTCTCTTGCTAAATTATTTACCAAAATATGAAAAAAAATCATAATTTCCATAACCTGTCTGAAACAAACTTTGATATCTGCACATGTGTACAGCATACAGGCACAATTCTTTTACCATGTTGGAACCAGCAATACTGTCTTCAAAATGAGGTATTACTTAGCACATTCAGATGCTCCCTTGCAAAGTTATTTTCCAAAGTATGAAAAAAAATCATAATTTCCATAACCTAAGTCCGAAACAAACTTTGATATCTGCACATGTGTACAACATACAGGCACAATTCTTTGACCATGTTGGAACTATCGATACTGTCTTCAAAATGAGGTATTACTTGACACACTGACATACTCCCTTGCAAGGTTATTTACCAAAATATGAAAACATCATAATTTCCATAACCTGAGTCCTAACACAACTGATATCTGTACATGTGTACAGCATTCAGAAGCAGTTGTTTTACCATGCAGAGACATATGATTGTAAATATGCACATTCTTGGTGTAGCCAACATACTGCTGAATGGGTACATGTAAAGAGAAAAAGCAAGGTAAGGACCGCCATTCCACTAATGAACCCAGGACAGGCATGGGACTTCAGTGGCAGGCAGGGCCATCTGATCTGTCCAATAGCTGTGCTGGCTACCCACTCAGACAGCTGATACCACTGCAGCCTCACGACCTCCTTCAGTATCAGCAGTCTGCCTTACCTATGCCTTTTCTCTTTACATGTGTCCATTCAGCACTGGTCCAAAAGGATCAAGTTCTGCATTACTAAGCCCTTCCTGTCATCTAAACTCTACACATGCCTGATAAAAGCAGAATAAAAAAAGAAATATTGCAGGATGGTGACTGACATATTAAATTGTACGTGCTAACACTCTCCTGAAACAGTTGTTCTTTCTTAGCATCTTCACCAGCTCCTTACCACAGTTATTTGCCAAACTCATAAAAATATATTTACACATCACATTTCATAATAGAGTTTTACTTACCATACTGGTCCCTACTTGGTCATGGGTGTTTTTCATTCTTCTCACAAGCTGCATATTACCAATCCTGCATAGCTCTTCTCACACCATTGCGGAAGTCAGTCAAGAAAAAGGTAATGCCTTCCTCAGTTAGGTGAACGCCATCCCTTCTGAACAGGTAAACATCTTCTGTGGTGATGCTGTCATGACAGATTGTAGATCCACCGACCCTGTGCATCAAGCCATGCATGAACCCATTCTGTAACATCTGGCCTTGTGCACTGCCCATTGACTGTTTGCTGTTTTCCACATCTGTTGTGGAATTATGTCACACCACACGAAATGACAATGTGGCCACCACAACTGCAGGTGTTCAAAAATTGCTCTGATTTGAAACCATAGCCTTCCGAGTGGTTGACTGATGACATCATTCCCTCCAATGTGCAGCACAAGGATGCCAGGCTCAGGGTAGATGGAACACTTCTCTTCCAACAACTGCAGTACTCCGCTCCAATGCATACCTCTTCCTACAATCCAGTATACCTTCACACTGGATGTGGGGAAGCTCATGTTGTACTGGTTTTCACTTATGTTGGCATGGCTGGCAGCTCAGTGAATGTAGGAATGGCAACATATCCACACTCTCACTTGTTCTCCTGCTAGTGAAGCCATGTCAGTGTCAGAAGGTGGACGAACCTGCACAGGAAAGAAAATGGAAACAGATTACCACTGATGTTTGACAGATCTATTGGAAGAGTACATATATATGTATATCATAATGCATTACCCGGTTAGACCATCCAAATCTTCACTCCTATCCACAGGGGCATTATTCTTTTCATAAGGTACATAAGTGGTGCTGACGCTGCAGAGGTACATACCTACCACCTGTGAAAACAAAAAATTACACACAATGACTGACAAGGGGGCACAGAAAGGCCACATGTAAATATAAAAAGCAGGGTAAGGACCACCACTCCACTAATATGCCTAGGACAGGCACAGGACGTCAGGCCATGGGCATCTGAAGTGTCCCATTCCTGTGCTGGCTACCCACTCAGACTGCTGGTAGCAGCAATGACTCCTGATTGCATGCAGTGCAGCACTCTGCCTTACCTCTGCCTTTTCCATTTACATGTGTCCTTTTGGCAATGGTCATAAGGACTCAAAGAGGGGAGCTAATGTAAAGGGTCTTGCTCTGACCTACATACATTTACTGCACCTGAAGGGAGGGAGACTGAGTGGAAAGCTCAACCAAGACAACATGTGAAAAGACTAAGACTGCCCCAGGCAACATGTGAAAAGACTAAGACTGCCCCAGGCAACATGTGAAAAGACTAAAACTGCCCCAGACAACATGTGAAAAGACTAAGACTGCCCCGGACAACATGTGAAAAGACTAAGACTGCTCCAGGCAACATGTGAAAAGACTAAGACTGCCCCAGGCAACATGTGAAAAGACTAAGACTGGCCCAGGCAACATGTGAAAAGTCTAAGACTGCCCCAGGCTTTGTCTTTTTGCATGTGTCCTTTCCTGGTGGGAAACACTGCATCACAGTGGCAGCCCTGAGGCCATGCTTACCTAGGCACTGTGGGACTGAGCTGAAGTGTCTCCAAGTTTTCAACTGCAATCCAGGTCGATCACAAGATCCATGGATGGCTGGGTATACCATCTGTGATGCACCCACCAACACAAGACCAGTTGGCACAAATCCCTGAAGAGGAACTTTCCTGGCCTTGGTGCATAAGGGCTTGGCCAGTAATGACAAGGGGGCAAAGAAATGGCACTGTAAATCCCCTCTAAATGAACTACAGACAATGTATGCACAGAAAGGGCACACGTAAATCCCTTCTAAAGGAACTACAATGTATGCAGATGCATCACCCTATCTGCCAAGAGAGGCCACTGTCATACTGATATTCATGTGTATATGTATATATGTGCAAGTACATGATGTACATACATATATATATCGATATACACACATATATGCACAGATATATATATATATATATATATATATATATATATATATATATATATATATATATATATATATATATATATATATATATATATATATATATGGGTCTACTTTAGTTGACCGAGATGCCACTTCACCGACACGCAGAAGACCGAGACCAAACGACCGAAAACACAGAATACCGACAACTCACAAAACTGAACACCATAACACCGACACACAAAATGTAAACTACACATTACACACAACTACATATCCACTAACCTTAACCCAAATCCTAACCCTAAGGTCCGACACTACTGCACACTTACCCTACCCGCACCCTAACCCTAACTCACTTAACCCACCCCTAAACCTAAAGTCTGTCACTATCACACACTGACCCTACCTGCACCCGAACCCTAGCTCACTTAACCCACCATAAAACATAAAGCCCGTCACTATCACACACTCACCCTACCCGCACCCTAACCCTAACTCACTTAACCCACCCCTAAACTACACTCCGTCACTATCACACACTTACCTTACCCGAATCCTAAGTCCGACACTACCGCACACTCACCTTTCCCACACCCTAACCCTAAATCACTCACTATCGCACACTTACCTGTCCGCTCCCTAACCCTAAATCTCTCACTATCGCACACTTACCGAGTCGTGCTCACACGTTCCCTATGTCGGTCTTTCTGCTGTCGGGATTTCACCTTGTCGATCACCTTCGTTTTTGGTCGTTTGGTCTCGGTATTCTGCGTGTCGACGAACTGGCATCTCGGTCAACTCAAGTAGACCCATATATATATATATATATATATATATATATATATATATATATATACACACACACAGGAAAAAACATTAGGGGTTTTGGAGGATAGCTAGTTGATGAAGAATGAGGGGGTGGTTTGCAATGACTACAAGCAGAGAAAAAACAATCTGGCTTGTGCATTCATCAAAGTGATAATGACTTCTATGTATTGGAATATCAGTTACAGCAGCTGAGACTTTTACAAGAAAAGTGATAATGACTCACTGCTATATTGTAACTGCACTTATTGCTAATGTGATAATGACCTTCTTTTCAGTACTGCTAAGTTACGCATGCTCAGACAAAGGTAATAATTGCTGCACATAACCTGTTGACTAGGCATTCATTATATTACCTTGTGCAGCTGTTGTGTAACACAGACTCATTATCAGTAAGGAGAACACCTGAGTAATTCAGTAAAATAGTATAACACTTACATATTACAGAGCCCTTCCTCCTACCTAAATTCCACACATGACTGACAAAGCCAGGAAAAATGCACAAAAAATATGGTAGCTCCATGCTGGCAGTAGTCAACAAGTGATAACCTTTATCTCACTCATGCAAGTTGTTGTTTGTCTTTCAGCTTTTCCCGGTTAGGGGGTCACCACAGCGGAACTCCGGTCCACTAATGATTGGCAGTAGATTTTCACGAATGCTGAGGTGCCAGCTCGACGTCCAACCTTCAATGAAGGCACACCCATTTATGCATGTCTTTCGAATGCCACCCAACCATGGGGAGGACATGCAGACTCCATACAGAAGGCACTCCCCGCACTCCAGCTGAGAATCAAACGGGAGAACCTCTTGCTGTGAGGCAACAACGCTACTACTGCACCATCTCACTCATGCAAGTACTATTCACAAATAGAATAATACAAGCAGAATTGATTTCTTGCCTGCTTATTTTACACTATACTATTAATTAGTCAATGGTGTATCTGATGGTACAGTGAAAAATTGGGAAATTTGCCCTTTCCTCACTGTAGTGCAATCTCGGAGTTAGAATAGGGTCTATATTAAATCACTGAATGCTTAAAAAAGTGAACAGTGTTTATTTGACCCTATGTAAGCGAAAGTGAGACTCTTTTTGAATGGAATCATATGAGATGTCAAGGGTAGATAATGGGAATTAGGAATAAAGGGCTGAGGTCACTGCAGCTACAGATATGTGTGGTACAGAGCTGTTTGTCTTGCCATTAATTATAAAGCATCATCCTTTCTGCCTATCATCAATAGCACTCCTGAATGGAAGGAGTATGGATGTTTTTAGACATGCTAGTATGTAGTGCACAGTTCCATCTGTACAATTATAAGAATTAAACTCTATCCAATTCTTTCTACCTAGTAGGCCAAATTAACTCTTACTGTATAATACACTGCTAGACTGATTACATTTAACCCAAAACTGTAACCTTCACATATTTTACTGCTGAAACTTAAAACATTCTAGCCATAAATTATTGTAGTTGTAACTAAAACTTCTCATTTATCTCTTCCAGCTAATGGAAACAAAACTCAGTTTGAACAAATTCCTATTGCCTAACTGCTGTAGTTACAATTTTTAACAGTAACCAACACATTTATATATAACAGCAAACCAATTCTCCACACACCAGTTCTCACCATCCTACTAGTTAGTGCAGTCTAGTTTATAAAATACATCCATTCCTTCACCTTACCCCAACTACTAGTTCCATACAAATTATCACACCACACTCTTCAGTTTAAATGTAGTTATGGTGGTAGAAACTCATAAATAATGCCATCTACATAAATAGCAAGCAACCAATAGCTAGGTTAGCCTTCTTCTCACAACAGAAACTCATGCATAAAACAATGCTATCCTGTCTTGACTGAAGAATACTACTATTGTGCAACTCTGGCAATATCTAACCATACTATAGTCTAAGAATCTGGGGCCTCTCCTCATTGTACACTCAGCAGAACCACATGATATCAGCATGTTGGGAAAGGTTATAGATTTAGGGACTGTTGACCATGGGCCAACTGCCAAATTCATGAGGGCTCCTGGTGCTGTGTCATATGTGTTTCTATGGTATTCCTTGTTTTCTAGGTCTTACAAGTTTGCACAATATTTTATTCTGATTGGTTAATTTCATGGCGGTAATGTTGTTTTCAAGACCTTGCCTAAAAACGCACGGTTTTGGATGCAACAGCCTCTGCAGTAGCTGAAAGCCTAGAGGTATCAAGTACAAACCATCTCTTGCAAAGCAGTGAAGTTTGTTGACCATGGCTTCCCAGGCTGATGGGAACTTGCTCCCCTTTGAATGACACCAAAAACTGAGCCAATTACTGAAAGCAATATTTTTTTGTTTATACTGTGGCATCATTCTAGGTAAGGGTAGTATGCTGCTCAAGGTAAGGGACATACCTGCCTGGGACACATTGTGTGAGAGATCAGCCATGTCTCTCTTCATATAGACTAGTGAGGTACATCTCAAATCATTTACACCAACATGAACTATGACAAAGTCATAAAGGTACTTGTTGCTGAGAGACCAGAGTGCATGAGTGGTCTGATGAATCCTGGCACCGGGCAGGCAGTTGACCGTGACTTTCTCCTTGTCCAACCTGGTGAGTGAGACATCCATGTGTCTCACTATTGAGTTCACAATGACTCATTCTTTACCTTTTACTTCCACACTGATTACCTAAGGAAGAAGGTCAACATTCTTCTTTTTGGGGCAAATACCCCCTTACTAAAACCTCCAGAACAGCCACTGGCAAACACACCCTACTCTCTAAAGTTCAATAAGACCTCTCCTCATAGCCTCATCATAAAAAACTCCACACACAAACAATAACCAATAAAAATGTAAACTTACTACCCAGACCTCTAAAATTACCACCACTATAAAACACTGAAAAAGCAGAATGGCTACCTGTTCAGTAAATGTTTGACCTTCTCATACAATCCCAACTATTCAAACTCCAAATCAACCATATATCCTCTCTCCTAGCTTTTAATCTAGACAACCTTCCACTTACTGCCTCAAAAGACCCACAAAGCAATCCTCAAAACTAAACTCCATTGTACAAATCACTTTTCTTATATGCAAGGTTGAAAACTCTAGGAAAGTATTCCCTCGCAAATAAAAAAGACATCTCATATTACCATACATTTAGGACTCGATTAAAAACTCCCCTCCTTTCATCAGCTAAATGTCACTGCCTATCCTCCAATGATATCACCTAGCCTGAACGACATCACGCTCTGCTTCTTGTTAGCATTCTTCCTGTTCTTCATATGGTACATTCTGTTGCACCAATACATGTCTTATTCACATACTTTTTTGCTTAACGTAACTTCTATTTACAGCTATTCACAAATTTGAACCTCCTTCACTCCACACGACTATTCTATCATTCCCCCTTAGACAACTCACTTTCTAAACAATATTTGTCTTGCTTTACTGTAAATACAATATATATTTATAACAGTGTATATGCCATTTTGTTAAACAATAGTAGTATTTTATATATGTGCATATTTTACAGAAATGTATTTTCACTTCACTGTCGCTATCTCTCATTAAATGTAATTCTCTGACTTTCTTTGCATGCTCAAGCCAAGACTGAAACTGGTCAGTTGTGATCAATGTTCTACATGGTAAACAAATTTTAAATAAAATAAATTTTAAAAGTGACACAAACTAATACAGCAGAACTACTACCAATGTAAATACTTCTTCCTTTTACAGAAAGGAGATAAGACTGTTTTACATCAAAACAAGTGAACAAACACGGTAATACAGCTTCACAGATGCAGCAATTTCTAAACATAATATCCATTGGACATTATTGGACCTTTCAGAGCCTATATAGCTGTACTTCAGAACATGCGAGCAGCAGTCATATGAAACCAAATGCACACTGCACCCCATTTCAAACTTAAAACTGCATCAAATTTCAAGTAATTTTGAACTCCAATTAAAAATCTTCAAAAAATGCTGTGCTAACAATGCACACATATACATGTGCATTTACTACTGCTGGTTCAGCAGTTAAAAGAAAAAAAAATAATTTGCAACAAACAACCTATAGCAGCACACACAAAAAAAACCTATTCTCAGATTCAGATCTACTATTCTTTTTAAATGATTATACTTAAGTCTATAATGCCAAGCTCTTACAGTCACTAACATTTATATTATTAAGATAAAGAAAATGAACAAATACAGTATCACTGCAGATTCTGTACAGGCTGCACTATTCATTCTTAACCACAACTCACATCATAAACACTATTGACCAAAGGTATATACAACTTGTAACCCAACTTACACACCCCAAGCTTCAAACACTGGGCTATCCTCAATAGTATTGGAAAAAGATCACTGTAAAACATACTACTTCCAAAGCCAATGTAAGTACTCATTAAAAAATGTTTGGCCCATACCAGTAACCTGAAATGTCATCCAGTAAACATAACTGGCCTTATGCATTGGCCAAATAGGCAGCCGCCTAGTGCGCCACTGTAGCAGGGACACTTTTCCAGTAATCTGGATGGTGTAGGGTAGTGTTGGAGGGGGTGCTGTGGAGACCTTCTACCAGGGCACCAGTTAACCAAAGGCTGGTCCTGCCAATAAATACTCTACTTTTGTATCCCACAGAAAGCAATTATCTATAGAAACCATGGGAATATTAAAACTATTTTAGGAACTAATCGGCAAGTAAAGTATACCACTGAAGTGTCCAGATTCTTGTCGCATGTTTTTGGTCAGTTCTGCATAAAGTCTATGGTCTTCTGGCAAATCACCAAGGGATGAAGTCACTAAATACTGACAGAAAACTGAGTCTCAGACCTCACATCCTTGAGAAAATGTATGCTGACACAAAATTCGTCATTATAGCAACCAAGTTTGTAGGAGCAATATTCAAAATCTGTCCCCACCTCTAGGTCTCTGTCACACCATTATTTCAGGCTTTGTCCTGATTTCTTACCCAAAGAGATTAGACTGTATGAGTCAGTGACATCTACCTCCCATCTACAACAAATAGTGCTGTAAATAACCCAGGATGGCTGAAAATATACATTTCTAAACAACTGCTAACTTCTTCATAAATCAAGCATGAGTGTCTATAACATAAAAGGAACATAATGTAATAGATGAAGTACTCATGCACAGTCCTAGTCCATACATCTCAACGTCTTAGTGCACGAAATCTGGATAAAGCCATGAATAAAAGTGGGACAAAAGACCAAAAATAGGGGCAATTTTTAAATGTTGCTCTTAAAAACCTGGAAAGGTAACAGAATAACAGGTTTTGCATTAGCATGACTCTTCTGAATGGTATGAAGTCTGAAACTCAAATCTTTGTCATTATTTTCTAACTTCAGTCTTTAATTATTTGTGACTAATTTACAAGAAAAAAAAAACACAATTTTATGAAAAACGGACCAAAAACGTAAGGCAAAAATATGAATTTTCTGTGAGAATCTTTACAGTCGGGAGATACAAGTCTCATGCCAAATTTGGCTCTGGGAACTGTACTTGTGCACAACACAAATTATCTACGTATGGCGATCACTAATCTCAACGTACACCCCATCCATACATATCAGTCGTGCATCCATAAGTGCCTAAATTGATGTGGGATTTGCACATTAGTATAAGCAATCAACTGAATGAAACTGGATATAGATTCCAAAGTAAACGCATACTGCCCACGTTTTCTATACTGGCAATATGTAGGTGAATAAAGATACAGTGCATGAAGGGAAGGGTCCATACAAATTCAGAAGCCTGTCCATTACACCCTCCACATTACTTACACACACGTGCATGGTCACCTTTTCATAATAAATCACATGTTCAGAAGCCCTTACAGCTTCCTGGTCAAGGGCGGGTATCTTAAATGCATAATCATCATCATCTTCTTTCGGCTGTTCCCATTAGGGGTCGCCACAGTGGATCATCTGTTTCCATTTCTTCCTGTCCTGTGCATCTTGCTCTGTCACACCAACCACCTGCATGTCCTCTCTCACCACATCCATAAACCTTATCCTAGGCCTTCCTCTTTTCCTGTTACCTGGTAGCTTCATTTTTAACATCTTTTTCCCAATATACTCAGCATCCCTCCTCAGCACATGTCTAAACCAACATAATCTTGCCTCTCTGACTTTGTGGCCAAACCTTCCAACCTGGGCTGACCCTCTA